>NW_010226149.1:0-96395 GCF_000690775.1 Eurypyga helias
CCCCCCCAAAAAAAAAAAATCCTTCAGGAAGTTGCACTCATGCATTGAGACTGTCTGAACATGACCAATGGCTCAGCAACAAAAACATCACTATTACTGTACCACAGGAATGAAAACTACTGATGCACCAAAACATCCACACAGCTCCCCACCACACACACAAACACACCTGGAATAAGAATGCACTGGGAAATTAGGAATTGCCTGAACAACATTTTCTCTGTATGCATATGCTTCATTTCATTACCTTCCCTTCAGTGGTCACAGGACTTGTTCCCTTCAAAGGCGAGAGGAGGGATGGTACCCAGTGGGCCGGCAGCTTTCTGGCATTACAGTTTGTCCTCATTGCCCAGAGGGTGGCCTTGTGCTCAGTCTATTACACATGATCAAAATACAGTTTTCACTGAGAATTATTAAAGTTCCTGTGACATTTTCTCTAGTATTCATTTTTATAGTGCCTGGCTGCCTTATGACCACTAGATAACTAAACCCTTACTGTACCACTTTAAGATGAAATATATTAATTTTGCAGGAGAGAGCTTATAGAAAGGTATTAAATATAAAAATTTCCTGAAATGTTGGGAACTCAGTTTACAGGAGCTGTAACCCTAGAAGAGACATGTCGATTGTATTTTCTCATTAACATTGCAAAAGGTGCTTTTAAAATTTAATTTATATTGGTATACATATATTAGCCTAACTCTTTTACAGACCAAACTCATAAGAAGGTTGTTTTGGATCAGTATAGGCTTCTTCTGACCCACTTTTTCTCATCCCCAACAGAGACAAGCTTAGGCATAGGCTCAACTCCTCACAGGGGGTAATGCACTACAAAGCACAAGACATTATATCCAGTACTACTTCCAGAAGCAAGATTTTTACTATCAACTTCAGCACGAGCAGGATTTTTATTTATTTTATTTAAGAATACAAAAACATAACACTTTTTTGTTCGCTACATAGAAAGGGAATATGCTTTAAGTGCTGTGCAAGTAGAATGACTAAACAAAGCAGAAATTGCCAACACTTGGAAGGGGCCAAAGCAATAAGGATGGGCTGCAGGATTTCATCTTGCCTCATAAAATAAGAACAGGTTACCCATATTTTAGACTCATGCTGGGTCTTTTCAAGAGAAATTTCAGTTTCTGATTATACAGCAGAAAGGAGTCTGGGAAAAGCAGCCTTAAATCTAAACAATCAAACCAAAATATTTTTATTTCCCTTGCTAGACTTAGGTACATTAAACTCTATATTCAAATCAGCCAGAATATTAAAGGACAGTGAATTTCAAATATGAAGTCTTAGAAAGGCTCTTAGTCCACAAAATTGAAACTGAAAGCTCTAAATCCAATTTCCACACCAGAATGTAGAGGACAATGTAGGACCCCAAACTGTCCATTATAATACATCCCTTGAAGTGTGTCACACACAGAAATAGCTCCCTTTCATACTCATTACAAATGCCTGCTAAAAGCAGCATTCCAAATCTTTTGCTGGGTTCCTTTGTAGCTCATTGAAGGATCATTTACTGGTCCAGTTC
The DNA here is from genome assembly GCF_000690775.1 of Eurypyga helias. Lineage (NCBI taxonomy): Eukaryota > Metazoa > Chordata > Aves > Eurypygiformes > Eurypygidae > Eurypyga > Eurypyga helias. The sequence goes on from NW_010226149.1 coordinate 1,541, forward strand.
TTTGAGTTAAGGTACATGAAAAGTAATCCCTAATTTGGGGCAATCAAAAGCGGCAGTACATTTCCAAAAGTTTTAAACATTCTTTTTGGGAAACCTTCAGTATGTCTCATGATTAGACTATCAGAACTGGTTACCAACATTCATTAGCCATGTTAGATAATAGAGTAATTTTCTTTTGGAACTTTTATACTGTTGGTTTCTCTCTCCTGGTTACTATCACTTTGTGAAAAAGAATCATCTTGAGCCATAGAAATGCTGAACCCGAGCTGTGTGACACCAACAATCCCATACTTGACTTTTTTCTTGATGCTGAATTTTTCACATACAGTATTTTGGCACTGACTTTTGTTTTGCAATGCGAAAATAAATTTCAAGTCACCATGTTTTATCAAAACCATATGGTTTAACTCAAAGTTCTTCAGCTTGGCAAGATTCGCTTGTGGAAGCAAACGTGATATGAATAGCTGAATTCCCTCTGCAATTTAAATGTGTTCTTAGAGATGGCCTTGACTGATGCTGGAAATAAACTCCGTTTGATTTAAAATGATAATCACATGCTTTCATTCCAGTTTATATTATAAAAGTGAAGTTAGAAACAAATACCACAAAAAGGCAAAAAACTAAGTGGAGATTAATATGGTCTAAAAGAGATATGTCAAATATGTAGGTTAAACTGTAGGATTTGGTGGAATCTCTCCAATGTCTCTGTAACAAATCTATAAAGACTAATGCTGCCTCAGGACTAGTATTTGAGAGTTCTTATGAATTATGGGGTACAAGATGCTTTTTACAATCTTTCCTTAAGTAACTGAAGAAAAATAATAGTGAAAAGAAAAAGAAGAATCCCATTTTTTAAGATATTAAAAATACAAATTCACGCAAGATACACCTATTGACAGTGAAATAAGTCAGGATATTAAAAACTCTAAATATATCAACCTCAGACTGTCAGGAGAGGAAAAAAAATGGGCTTGTTTAACAAACGCATGTAAAATTTATCTCCATTGTTATTAGAATCTATGCACAAGAGCAATTACATTATCTACTGGTGTGGGTCAAAGGTGGAAGGAGCAGGGTTTGGTTTGGTGCTGCCTGTTGTGATACAAAGATGGAACGCACACATTGTATTTGAAGTGACAGTGACGTCTCTGCCCGTTGCCTGCCCTAGGCACACAGCTCTCCTTTGGAGAGGTGACTGCTGGATGGCCCTGCGCTGTGTAGTAAGTTGGACTTGGTGGTGGCTTTCCCTCACTCAGCTTCAGCCCTGGCTCCACCATGAGGGAAACCAGATCCAACACACCCGTGATCAGACGTGCGCTGCCAGATTCCAAACACAGGTGCACACCAAATTTTCACAAAAGAACTCCTCTAGAGCTCTAAATTGGTAATGTAGAAACCATTATTTTATTTGAATTTTTTTCAACCATAGCAAAGCCTAGTCCTCATGGGACTGATCATGTAACTTACTATTTGCAGCAGAATACAGGTTTATATAGCCATATTTCTATTTTGAGATACAGCATTACACTGTGAGGTTGAAGTAACTCTAATGACATCAACAGAGTAGCTCTGGTTATACATAATTTAAACCAGGATTAAAGTTAATTATCAGTAGCCGTACACCAGCAAATCTATCCTACTCCAAAACCCTTTGCCAACCATACTTGGTGCCTCTGCGTCAACTAACTTCTAAATCCATTGCAGTAAGGATGACAGGAGCAACATACATTTTAAGTAACTTTTGGACTAGATAGAAATCTATTTGCCTTTGCATTCTCTCATCACATTTTGTTAGCTGAAGACTGTCTTGTTCTTTCCTCACCACTTCCAGCTAAAACTGAGTTCAATAAGTCATTGACATACATAATGAAAGCTACGACTACAGGAAGCGTGAAACTGGGACAAGATTGAAGAGGCATTTCATAAAATGTTCTCAGGAAAATCTAAATGTTATGGTATTCCTCCCCTGATACTTAGTATAGTGTAAAGTAGACACATCATGCTCATAATTTCTGTGAAATTCAGGCTTATTTAATGATATTTTACCTCACTTAGAGTCATCTTTCAAAGAAAAAAAACTCACCTTGACTGATAATTTTGAAACATTAGAGAGACAGAAAATGAATTTTCTTTAGGAAAAATATTTCTTTCAGATAAAACTTAACATAAAAATAATTAATGTGGTATTTTTCTAATGACTCAGGTTTCCATTATTCTCAGCTGAAATTGTACTTGGGAATCATTTACTTTTCTAAGAAGAAAAACACAAATTTCCATAACTAACTATTTTGAAGCCATTTAAAAATCTGTCATGACAACAGACTCTCAGTTATATATAACCTAAATCTATTGATGTCTTAATCTGTATTATGCTAATAACTGATTTTCCCCACGATACCCATATTTATATATGTTATGTACTAAAGAGCTCCAATAAAGAGAGATAGAAGAAAGACATGCCTGTTACAGCCTAGATGCTTAGATTATGTCTACATCTGACTGCTTTGTCATTCATTTGGCTGTTCAAAGTGTTTGTAGTAATAACAAGAAAAACACCACTGCAGCGCTTTGGTGTTAAGGTTGCTTAAATTAATTTCCTGCTGCAAGTCTTGCTGACTATATCTAGATTGTTGTTACTAGCTGTATTTGAGCCAGGTTTAAAAGACAGTGATTAGAGTTACTTGCATCCATTTAGCTTGTGGCAGACGGGTTGGGTTATCCAATTTCCTTGGTGGAGAGTCTATTGACACACACTCAACCAGAGCCAGAGCATGAGGTGATGTGTAGGTGATAAGGGACCACTTCATCATTTCTATTCCTGTTAACATTTCTCTGACACGCAAAATCCAACTTCCTTCCTTTCAGGTGATAAAATAAATTGATATTTGCCTTTGAGAATGGTGCTCTCTATTTCAGGCCTGAAGAACTCATGTGTCCAAATGCTGGTGTATATTTCCAAGTATATCAGTTGGTCTAATAAAAGATATGTCCTCTTGTTTATATCTCTTGATCGTAAAAGTGACAGCAGCACTACTACTACAATAAAAATTAGACAGTGGAGAAGGTCCTAAGCATGGAAACCATAATAAAGTCTTACAAGAACACTCTTGCTCCATTTTATGAGGGCCACATTTCATCATTTTTTCAAATACAAGCATTTCATCTCTCTTCAGATTCATACATAACACCTAGATACAGCAGTGACACAATCCTTAGTATGACAGAGTGGAGCCATCAGGTGTATTGTACAGCTTCTTCTTACTTTCTTGCTCAGCCTCATAGCATGGATGTGTGTTAGCAGGTTCTTCTGCCCATATCTTCTCACTTTTGAGGTCTTAATATTAAAAAGATTAAATATTTGTCACCTTTGTCTATTATGTATCTTAGTTTTGGTTTTGTAATTCATTTCATGTATCCAATCTTTCATGCTTTTTCACTTATTTGAAAAAAAAAGTATCTTTAAAAAGTAGAGAAATATCTATTGTTTTAATTAATTTCTCCATGGGAAACATCTACTGCAATACTATACTTAGACAACCTGTACAACATTTCTTGTTATGGTCACTTCTCAGTTGTGGGTTCATTACAGCCTTTGTCTTAAATCAGTTTTAGGATTATAGGAGCTTCTAGGTACGTTCTTTATGTCCCAACCTCAGATGACTTTGACAATCTTTAATAAATCCTTAAAAAAAATTTTAATTAACCCCTAATATTTATTTTATTTACAACCTATGCTCCCTTTTCTACATATTCCCTCATAAAAGCCTGCCTGCTTTTGAGGATTTTTATGATACAATACAGGCAATTCCTTCACAAGTGCAAAACATCAAAGAATAAATCACCAATTTTTATTATTTCATACTCCTGCTTCAAGCTCCTTTAAAACCTGCATTCAGTTTATTGAATAAATCGTCAAGTTTTTAGCTGTATTTATTTTTCACAGCATTCTAGACTGTTATATTTAAAATGTGTCTGTTAAAGCAACACAAAAGGAGTTTACATAAGCAGCAGTATCGTGATTGCCAATCTGCAGTACACAGCTGGGGTCTGGGACTGATTAACCGTTATTATCCTTCTTCACATTCAGGATGTATACATCCACCTTCAGGACCCTATATTACTACTATTTGATGTGAAACTTTGTTGGAATAATTTCCATGCTCTCTTTTGTGACATTCACCCCTGTTTGGCAGTATGGGATCTTGGAGCTGAGTCCTGCAGAATACAAATTTTTCTTTGAATTTGAGGAATTGAAGTAAAATATTTGTTTTATTAGTTTAATTAATCCTTCACTTATCTCTAACTTCTTATTGCTTCAGAGGAATGTGTACATTTTTAATACATTTCCTTAATTGATTGTCACTCAAACACTGTCATTCTGCCCATCAAAAATACTAGCATTTAAAATTCTTCAGCTCAGAAACTGGGAAAGTCACATATGGGACTGGGGACAGGGCAGCAGTCACATAACAGGTAAAAATCCTGAAGGCCATTTCTCAGGAAAAGAGAAAATCCTGAGTGTAATTAGAGTAAGAAAAGACTTTCTAAAGGGCCTCTTGAAAACTTTGCAAATAAAAGGAACTGAGACATGTAGCTCAGTTACCTCCAGAAAGAGTAGATTCTTGTCAAGGAGAGGAATTAAGGTCACTGCCAACACCAAGAAGCCGCTCCAGAGGAGTCCATTTTCACTGCTTTCTTTTATTATGATTGACTCTGTAAGAATGCTTTTCAAAGACTTAAAAGCTGAAGTTATAGCCTTCCAGCAGCATGATGAAAAACAACATGAAAGTAAAAAATGTATCCAATCTGAAGTAGAGTCAGAAATCTTCATGTTAGTTATAGAGAAGTCTTAACATCAGAGGAGCCAAGATGAGAACTGGAGACTCAGACTATATTCAGTTGGAATGGGATCACAGGTTCCTGCAGGAGGGAAGAGACAAAGCAGTTGGCCCATGCAGGTGTTTTGTTGGCCAGTGCCTGTTCACATTACAATTCAGGTGTAGCTACAGCCCAAACACCCTTACATCAGCTTCAATCCAGCCAGCTTCGGCAACACCAGGAGAGCAGCCATCATGGGCACAGAGGGCACCCATAGACCCCAGCAGGTTTCTGCATTCAGAGAAGGGGGAGCACAGAAGTCTAAACTCCACAACTGTTTTCAGTTTGGGATATTAGCCCCAGGTTTCCCTTCAGGAATGGGAATGATGGAAAGCAAATTTTAGTAGAGCTAAGGACATATGGCAAGCATCGAGCACTAACGGTGAAGGTAAAACACAGAGTAATGCACAGGGTAGGATGGGAGGCAAAAGAGTTGCCTTTAAATTGAACAGATAGAGTCTCAGAAAGGTGAAACCAAGAATTAAAGTAACAACTCTACTGAAGAGGAGATTTGATTCAGTGAAGATTTTGTTCGTGTGCCCATAACAACCATACTGAGAAAATACATCATTGCTTCCCATGCAGTAAGTGCCTTTCTGTCCATTAGAGGCTGCCAGCTGTATCATTTCTTCCCTTGCTAACATCCCTATTTGCTCCGCAAGAACTGCTGACCAGCTTTCTCAAACCATTCTCATTCATTCAAGAACATGATTTAAACTCTTAGTAAATCCCCTCAAAGTGTATTAGTCGCATTGGGTTTGTGTGGTGGGGTTTTGGTAGTGGGGAGGGGATACAGGGGTGGTTCCCATGAGAAGCTGTTGGAAGCTTCCCCATCACCAAGTCAGACCTGCCCCTGACGAAGGCCAACCCAATTAGCACCTCTGTGATTAACATGTTTAGAGTGAAATTAAAGAAAACCTGGAGTGGACAGAGGATTGGGTTGAAGAGACAACTAGGCAGATACCCAGGTCAGTGAGGAAAGGTGGGAGGAGGTGCCCTGTGGCAGAGGTTCCCCTCAGACTGTGGTGAGAGAGCAGGTTGTGCCCTGCAGCCATGGAGAGTCACAGGGGAGCACTTGCTGGTGGGGTAGGATGAGAAGCAGAAAAGGCCTTGACTATGTATTCACAGCTCAACAGTAACTAAAACATTCCTGCGTGCTCAACATAATTTTCAGCAGAAATCCAAAACATAACCCCATACTGGCTACTAGGATGAAAATTAACTCTATCCCAGCCAAAACCAGCACACATCTTAAGGGTCCAGTGTAATCCAGAGTGTGCATCCATCTTCTCTGACCACAGCCAGGACTCATTAACATAGGAAACAGAAAATTTCAAGTAATGGAGACTTTGTATGTATTTATGCAGGAAACGGGAAAATTAATTCTCATGGAGATACAAACATGTCATGGCAGCACTACATCTAAATTACAAATATTGTTAAAGTGTTTTTGCATCTTATAACCTCTTATATATGTGTATATCCTAGAAGACAGACTCAAGGCCACACAACATCTATGGATATATGCCTTGGGAAACCTAATGTCAATGTGCAGTCCCCTCTCTTACAACACGTGGCAGGGTCTATTATTTATGTTTCCTCCTGTATCTTCTGCTGATGATGCTGTTCTGCATGGCTCACAGCAAATGACTTCTTTAACGTCATTATTACTCTAAGTGGGAATTCTTGATAATGTACTACCTCCTCTAACTCTCACACAGCATTAGGATCATGCATCCTCACTCCTTGCCTTTGCAGATCCTGTAAACAAGTTAGCTGCTTGTGTAATACCAAGAGGCAAAGCTTATTTGAGGTCACTACAGCAACAACAGCAGATCCCGGGGTGGTACACTCTTTTGAGCCTTTGTGCTCTGGTTCATACTGGGATTTGTACTTAGCAGCGATGTCCTAGAAAGAAGATTCAAGGGCTTGTAATAGCTGAAAATTCAGCCTGTGAGAACCACCTAGTGCTCATCCGCTTAGACAGGTACAAAGGAGCACACATCGCTTTAGCTTCCTTCAGTACCTATAAGCTGATTTTGCTTCAGAGCACAAAACCCGTTAATGTTGGATTGCACACAAGTAAGCTTTGTATGTCTGAAACGTATGTTTGGCTGAACACGATACTGAATTACAAGACCTACAGAGCCTCTCCAAGTGTGTGCTTGTGACGTTGAAATTGGAAACTTAGGAACTGGGCTATGTGCTTTCAAAAGGAGCATTAGGGAAACTTCGGCATCCTCCTACACATTTTCCTGCTTCATTTCCTTTCTGGAAAAGGATGGGAAACCTCTCTCAAGGGTGATCCTCATGTACTAGCATATACTAGCTCACTGAATGTGTCACCTGTTCAGATTTTAGCTGTGAACACATCTGAAGCTCACAGGGTTTTTAAGAATGATACAATTTTCATAAAAGGAGCAGAATGATTTTTGAAAATATTCATACTTCACATGCTTTCTAGAAGCATCTCTTAGATTTTCAAGATCCAAGAAATTAAAATTGCAGTTCTTTATTGTGCTACAGAAAGGTGATAGGGCTGACTAGGCAGTCTCCAGATAAAGTTTGGAGTTCATTCAAATAGTTAGAAAATCTCAAGAGTATCCAGCTATGGAAGGAATGGTAATGAAAACACTTCAAAAAATATTAATGCAGTGACTTCCCTGGCATCAAATCCAGGGTTAATTTGGTCTGTTCAATACCATATGGGCTTTCTGACTTGCTCTGTAGTATTTGTAATATCCTAACTCTGATTAACTCTCCATATTCAGTTGATTTGTATAGCATCAGTTCACTAAGTTCTTTCCATTGCCCTGCCTGCCTGAAGACTGATTTGAAGAAATGCATACACTTTCAGGGAAACATAATTCTGTACATTCTCACATCTTTTTCTCAAAAGGCATTCTAATCTTACTGAAAATACATAGCTCTTGAGTGTTTGATAATAAAGACTGCAGTTCTTTAACATGAACATGGTACTATCATCTTCTAGTGTCTCTTTTTTCTAAGCCTACTTGTATATGTTCGATAATACAACACAACTGTTGATGGAGAAGAAAAGCTTTAAAAGAAGACAGAGGAATACAAAGATTTGAATGGTAGGCACCGTAACAAGAGCAGACATGCAAAAAAAAGTTTGTTTTCTAGTGCTTTAAGTTAATACTTTTCTACAATATACAAGAAACTAAGGCTTTACTTGGAGAACATAGCATCACAGCATTTCAAAGTCATCTTGTTTTTCTGGTGGCTGGGAGGCAGAGGTAATCACCAACCTCCCTCTCAGAAACTAACAGTTAGAGCCTGTGCTGAGTGTACTGCTTACAGTACAGTAAAGCTGCAAAATTGCCAAAACCACTGTGTAAATCAGAAGGATTAAAAACAGGTGACTGCCAAGGAGCTATAGCAGAAAGCCCTGATATGCAAACAAGCAAAAATATCTTCTGCTTAAAGGAACTTTAGAGAAGCTGGAAGTGTAAATACTATTGAGGTATGCTAGAAATCTTTAGAAATTGAAATGTGAGGAAGAGAAGGCTGATACAAAGGTTTTTCACTTCGACTGAATTTTCCAGAGTCAAGCACTGTTGTATTAGCCATGACACCAAGACAGTAGTATGATGTTGTTGCTCCCTTCTACCAATCTCCTTGCCAGTTACCGCAGCCATTAAAATGCCGGAAAGAAAGGAGCTACAGAAATAATGTACATATTGGACAATCTATATTGTTTTTAACTATCCCTGCAAGGTTTGTACTTGTTTTGTTCATTTCAGAGAATGCTTGTTTCTGCTACTTATGGCTGAACATCTGTTTTATAATCTCTGGAGAAAGCTGCTCAGAATAAATTCACTGTCATTACATACACAGTATTGTTTATCTATTCTATTCCCCAGTTTAGAGCATTTCTGTTATTTAAGGGCTCAAAATGTTTCTCTTTGTGGTTAATTGATCATGATCCATGTGATAGCTCTTCCTCTCTTAACAGGAAATATCACTAAGTGATTCTTTGCCTTTCTTAAAGCCTCTGTCTTTACCTTGAAAGTTGGCTGTTTTTAGCTAGGCAGTGGTTTTGATGGAGTTAAGGTACAGAGGAACCAGTATTAAAACACAGATCAAACCCAGGCTGCCCTGACACACCAGAAAGCTGTCATTAAGCATCACCATGGCTGTCACAAAACTCAGCAATGAAGCAGCCAAACTGTTCTAATCAAATTCGAGAAGGGAAAATATATGGTCACTGGAGAATTTGGGTTATGCCACCCTCATGGCACAAATGAGGGACAGTTACAAACATTGCTTCCGGTGGGAGACAAGATGCCACACTTGCTACCACATGGCTTCCAAGCTGGTGCTCAAAAAACAGTTTGCAACTTCATTTAGCAGTTAGCAGCTCCATTACAAATGCACTGGTGAAAAAGAATCCCTCAGCCTGACATGCTATTACTCATCGTTACTTTCCACAGCACATTTCAGCTTGTATCTGACACTTATGTGGTCTCCATCCATATCTACCTCACTCGGTTGCTGCCTCTCCAGCAGTCAGCCTGTCAAACCTGGCAGGTTTTGATTTTTCACATCATTCAAAAAGATAGCAGAGATAACAAGATCTTATAAATTGCTTTGTCCCTTTCTCTCCCAAGGCCTGGTCCTGTTCCTCATCCCTGTGTCCCACATCTTCTTCCTGTGGCCTCTGCTTGCCCCTGTAATTAGAATAATCTGGCAATACCACAGTGCTGGTCACAGCAGCCAAGCATGAGGTTGCCGGGAGGGAACAGCTTCACAAGATCCACAGAACAACAACAAAAAAAAGAAGCTGGGATTTTTAGAAATAACTGAGCATCCTGTTTTTCATTAAGTTTTAATGGGGATGGAAGTCATACACTGAGCTCATGACCCAGCACCATGCTTGTGCCTAAAAGAAAGAATACAAATGGAAACACTGTGATTATATCTTTGTCTTCCTTCCCCACCCCCCCTTATCAGTTGCAGTAACTGCATTCTCTGGCATGCTAAATCAGTATTTGGTTTTTAATCTGTATTTGTTTTTTCATCTTTATTTTGAACTAGAACTATTTTATATAGAGTAGAAATTGTTTTCTAAACTTTTTTTTTTTTTAAGTGACTGCACAAGAACAAAAAGGCATAAGTCTGGAACAGAAACCAAACACAAAGATGGCAAGTTAATTTGGAAAAAAAGTTTCCTTTAGGTTTGGAGGTAGGAAGCCTGAGCTGTCACGCGGACTCACTATTCCCCTCCAAAGTCACATAAGTGAACACCCTAAAATTTGTTTACAGTTTTAGGGCCTCAAGCCTGGAACGATAGATCCTGATTCTTCCAAAATGTGTTTCTTATAAGTTTCCCCTGAGTGTTTTGTCCTGTCAGAAGCAAGACAAACTCTGTATGTATAACTGTGCTGCTGAAAACTTGAGGTGAAAAATTAAAAATTTTTAACATATTCTGAATTTTAATATATCATTATGAGAAAGAGGGAGAATACAACACCGTATTTTTCTGCCTAAGGGGACGTCTCCTTTGGGAGTTAATAATTATTGCAGTAAAAATGATTACACACAAACACCCATATTGGAAAGAGACACAGTGGTCTGTGAATGAAACAGCTTGACTTCCTGGCTAAATTGTATCCTATAGGTATACATAGCATTAAGAACTGTAGCTGAAACAGGGCTTTTTAAAGTAGCTGTATGTGTACTGGGTGTGTTTCATGTAGGACTGCAGCCTCCTTTGTTTTCAGCACTACTGCAGAAAGGAAAACTAAACAAGGAAATTAATATGCAGTGCTCAAGGCTGACACGATCAGACACATTTCTACTGCTTCAGTGCAAGTTGAGACCTACTCAGAAGTTCATTCTCCCTGTACAGCATGACCCTTTTTATCAGTGTTTCCCTACTCTAATTAAACTGCTTCCAGGCCGACCCTCAGAATTGGAGGTTAATTCACTTTTCTGGGGTTCCGTTACCTGCAGTGGCTATGCTCAGCCTTATCGAGAGGTCTAACAATGTGAAAAAAAGCCAGAGATGGCTCCAAACTAGTGCTTGATATCTTAGCAGCTTTCCTCCTATCATCTTCACATTATGTCTGCACTTGCCAAATCAGGCACACAATTCACAAGCACTGAGGAATCAGACAGAGTAGAATTGTTGCTAAATTAAACATTTTGTTTGGTTTTCCTTCATCTTATCCCTTTCCTTGTGAAAATTAATTTGACACATTTTCAGTATCTTAATTCCAATCTACTCCTTTCCTCATTTGTTTTTCAAAACTATAAAATTTCTATTATACAAAAAAAAAAAAAAAAAACACACACACCCCCACCCACCCACCCCAAAACCAAAGAAAACCTTAAGCAGAAGAGGTTTAGGCTAACCAGTCTTCACCCTGGCATAGGCACTTGTTCATCCTCCCTCCAAATGAGAACAGAGAAAAGAAGTGCAGAAGGAACCCCAGGACCTTAGCAGCTGGGTCCACAACCAGCCAGCCCTGACAAGCATGCTTACACATCTGCAGAAGCTCTGCTTTTTCTGCTGGTGCTGTACAAAGTTTGCAAGATCACAAGAGCCAGCCCAAAAAGAAATGATCGAAGCATTTTAATGATGTTCTGCTTGGGTTTGCCTCAGTTCCAAGAGGCATCCATTGCCTCAGAGTCCTCTGGGAACCCTCTGATGAAGACTGGCATGTCGCTGAAATGTTATTTTTTCATGCTTTACTGTCCTTTTAAGTCTTCATCCATACCTGTTTCTGCAAGTTAAAAGCTTTCTAGTTTAACAGCTGACATTTCCCTCAGATTGGGAGCTTAGTGCTTGCCAGAAGCCAACTTCTACCTGAAGGGGAGAAACTAGGTGGAAACTCACATATTGAAGCTTTTCTCCTTCATGCTCGCAGCCTTATTTTATACTGCCTGAGCATAGACACTAACCTTATTACCTCCAACTTTAAATGACCCCAGTGTAGATAACAGATCAAGGAACAACAGAGCAATTTTGTTTTGTTTTGGATTACTCTTTAGCCAACAGCTATCAGCTTGCTTTATTTATAAAAATTTAATTTTACCCAATATAGCGTACATGTAAATGAACTTAAAGCTCATGCCTTAAGGTTCGGGAATTAGCAAATACAGAGCTGCTAGTTTGGTCCTTGGGCGTTATCCACATCTCAGCAGGATCTCTAATGGATTTTCCACATCATTTAATGTCTTGCAAGATATAAGAACACATGTTGTCATTTTTCAAAAGCAATTAAGCTAAAGTTATGATTTGAGGGAAGTCATCTGCCACTTCATCAGAAAGCAATATGTTTCATTTGCCAAAGTCTAGCATTCATAAAAAGAACTAATATCATAACTCTAAAAAGTAAAACAGGATCTGAAGAAGTGATTGTAGAATAGCTCTTCTAAATGGTAAATGTTACATGCACAGATGAAAAAAAAGACTCTGGAGTTCCTCTATTTGGCACTACAAGCAGTGTGGGCACAACCAGGTCTATTCTAAAAGCAGCATAGCTCAACATATAAACAAAGTCCTAATCCAGTCACTATAACTTGCTGATTTCCTCGGGCGAGGCACTAGCATATCGGTAAGGCTCCCAGAGCTGCTAGGCAGCCATCCAGGTTGGACAGCAAGCATGGGATCTCAAGTTCTTCTGAACCTACCCATAGAGACAAAGCCCGTGTCCACTCAGTCTCCTGGGAGAAGTGGTTTGGACCAGAGGCCACACTAACAAGTTCAACTGCTTATCACAAATGTTCTGGCAACAACGTGATGGTTGGGATGGTCAAAACGATGAGGAAGGCAAGGCTGTGGCCAAACTCCAGAGAACAAGGAATAGCCAGGAGTGGGGAAGAAATTAATACCATGAGCTGCCTGGAAATCACTCCTTAAAGCCCTCCAAAAGCTTCTATGAAATATCTTTAAATGGACATACAGACTGCATGCACATTCTGAGCAAACTCATCGATTTACAGACAGCAGCTATTGGTCTCACTACAGATAAAATCTCATTTTAGGTCATTTTTAGTATCTTATAATACTCTAATTCCTTTTAATCTCATGCTTTTTTATGCTTTCATCTATGCCAAAGCCTAAATATTTTGTTAAAGTTGAATGGAAAACAGCTCGCAATTTCTGATCTGAGTTTAAAACATAAGCAATTTTGTAAACCTAATTATACATATTTAGAAAAAGCTTAGAGGCTGGTTAGAAACTGTTCCTGCCCTGGAGAACTTACAAGCTTGTGAAAATCTGGAGATCAATAAAGGGCAGAGCCGTCATGCTCATTTTGCACATTTCATTAGATCTAAACAACAAGCCAAATGTGTGGTGAGGAGGAATAGGGCAGGGTAGGAGGTCTGGCTCATAGCCTTACAGTTATGTGCATTTGCAATGCAAATTTCTCACATATGCAGTAAAATTGCTGTTACAGTTTGATCAAGAGACAGTTTAAAAATATATGAGCTGAACAGTTTATGAATAACTTCTTTTTGCAGCCTGTTATTTGTTCCACTTCCAGGCCATAGAGCAAGAATCCTCATCTCAGACATTTGCATTAGGTCCAGATGGGATATCAACCCTCTTGCTTCAGAGTACAGAACAACATGTAACTGGGAATTGCAGAGAAATTTCCCAAAATACGGAGTCTTTTGGTACTTAACTAACTGAGACTTTGTTTTTCCATGTGGTGTAAGGCATAGTACAAGGTACTCCAAGGAAAAACTGATTTAGGATCAATTGGGCAATACTTCAATACCCTCTTTTCTATGCACCTGTCCATCCTCAGATCAGTTACTTATATTCCTAGCAGAGTGTTGAAAAGTATCTTATTCCTTAATAATTAAGATAAGCAATGTGATCCTGCATGACAAAAGAAATCAACTGATAATTCTTACTCTTCCCAACACCTTCAGCCTATAATTTTTTTCAGCTGAATGAAATTATCACTCTGACTGCTGTAATCTTGTTAGGTTAGAAAAAGACAAATTAAATAGATGTCACCTTTAAACTTCCTGTAATGATTTAGTAAGACTTTGTTAACTCTTTCAAATATATACATATATTTATTGCGGGTTGATTTCAATCCCATACGTTAATGGCAGTTCCAGACATACAAAGGACAACAAATTTTATATCTATTTGTACCCATTTTGCAAAAGCAAAGTGGAACCTGATTACAAGGTCTCTTATTGTATTACAAAGAACTACTCATAAGCAGGTTCACTCAGTGAAAGCAAGCCACCTGTGGTTTTTTTAGGTACACACTTGTAGAAAATACTTTATTACGTTGGGATCAAAGTGGCAACACAGTAGCAAAAATCATGAGCATCTGCCATTACGACAGCAACAGATTGAAATTGTCCTTCATTTTTGGGCAGCCTATGAGCCAGTGCACTGCTCCAGATGCAAACATGTCACCTTGACACCAGCTGAGAGTAGCTGGCTGGTCTTTTGCAACCTGCTCACAGCAACTCAAAAATCAGTTTACACTGACCACCATGTGGATAGAAGAGAGACTGTGTAGCCCTTATCTTGGAAATTAACTGGGTCCAGGGTGAAGAAAGCAACTTCGCTCCCTGCCAGAATGATAGTTATTACAATGAAATAAAATACTTCTTTCCTAGCCTTAATGTAACTTACTTAATGTAACTTACTTAATGTTGGCAGCTCACTTCAAAACACTTGCAGTAAGGATTTGAGGCAACTTTAATCATCTGGATTTGAGGCAACTTTAATCAAACTTAATTATCTGGCTTTCATTGGCTAATAGGAACAAAAGAAACTAAGTCATTTTTCTAAAAGGAACATTCAATTCCTATTGCCCTACACTGCATATATACTGATCATTCTAATGTTTGTAAAACTGGTGGATTATACAGTGTAAGTACACAATACAATTATTATTGAAGAGATCTTTTCAATGAAACTTAAGCTTAAAAATGCTGGAGACCACTGTACCTGGCAGTATTCTTGGGGCAGGAGACAAATTTCTTAGTAACTGTGGGTTGATACTTCTTCAAAGAAATTAACAGTATGATTGAGGGACAGCTCTGAAATACTTTTTATTGAAATAATATTGAAGGCAAAAGCTGGAGGCAAGAGTCAGGGTAGATACTTGCTGTGTATTCATTATGTTTCTGTAACTATTTCCATGCCACAGGTAATAAGATGTGGCCTGTGATCAAATTAATGTTGAAGGAAGTGATCCTTCAACTACATAAATGCAGGCATGATGGTCTATTGGCCTTGAACCCTACAATTATTTAACCTTGAATGTCAAATAATTCACACTTTATGGTTCCAATTGTATAGCAACAAAAACCATTCAGAGCTTCTCACAGGTTTTACATTAGTGTACAATTCCCAAGATACCTCTGGGGGAAAAAAAAGAAAATTAAAGAAAATAATTTTGGTAAACCTGTCATTATCCAATCCAAAGTAATCCTCTCAGAGAATTACCAGGCTTTGTAAAAATCCTTCTTTCCAATTGTCAGCCAAAGGGAATGAGTTCTCAAAAATAGTGCAGACTACCTCCCACTCACTGCAGCTTTGCCACCATGTTACCTGCCCATATACAGTGTCATGGCAGGACACCTTTGCTCCAGCAGCCAAAAGAACAAAACAGGCACGTTTTCCACAGAAGCTTGTTTTCAAACTCTTGCATATTCATATTGCAAATTCACTTTCATCTACATATTCTTTCTGTAAAACAAGGGCATGGTTTTTGTGGTACTGAATGCTCTTCCCCAGTTCTGTTATGTTAAACTTTATAGTCCAAAAGCACCTCAACAGGGGATATATTTGATACACCATAAGTTTGGAGTTAAGACTCATAGATTATATCCCCAGCACCTGAGCTGAAAGCCTCGATTCCTATTACAAATGTAGTAACCATGTTGACACCATTCTGCAGTACTTCTATTTCAAAATCAATTACCAAATTCTACAATCAGCATAAACCAGTCAACAGCAAGCTGCCATATTCATGAGGTGGAGAAACTAGTATGACTTCCACAAAATTTATTAAAATTCATAATATATGTCTAAATTAGTACAACCTGGACTGGAAGAAGACTCTATTTTGAAATACATTCTCTCACTTCTCCCCTCCTGCCATACATCTGAGCCTACAACACATCTCAAACTCACTGTTGAAGACAACCACAAGCTGAAAAATTTTTGCAACCAAACCGCTCCAGAACAAAAATTGCAATGCATGCCATCCTACCTTTATAACCATCATGATAATGGTCCTCCAGAAGGAAGCGCTCAGGAGCTCTGACTACAACATGTGAGTATTTCAGCAAGTGATGTATTTCATCCAGTGCACACAGGGAAACCACGTGAATGGCATTGAATTACCACTGCACCTTTGTAGAGGATGTTTAGATCTACTAAGCTTAACAAAAAACTGCCTCTGACCTAAGCCAGACATCTTCAAAGATCCATAAAGTGCCTTTGAGAGATGAAAATTCAATTCACTTCCTAAAAAAAATATATATATAATAAGAAGGCACACCAGTGTTACATCCTACTGTAGTATTGCCTGTTGTCCTGTTTGATCTGTTTTTCCTGTGCAAATGAATTCCCTTGGCTGTTTCACTACAGCTGAGCCTGTCACCTCCACACCTACCAACTCCAAAAGTGCTAATTACTCCTTTTCCCTCCCCTCTGCCATTTTGTAATCTAATTGATTAGTATAATTAAACTAAATTATGAGCAGTTGTTTCTAACTTGTGGCTAGATTTGAGTTCGTGCCTTCATCATCAGATATCATGAAAGTACCATGTGCCTGAAAGCTTTTTATTTCTGCATCCGGCTGCTTAATATGACCTGTTAAATCTCCCTGTACTATTTTTTCTCTTACGTTCTTAGACTAGTACAGCTACAACACAAACCAGCTGTTACTATACATTTGTAAGACAATTTCTCAGTTAAGTGAGCCAATTAATCACTGTAAAAAATAAGTGGGACCTACTGTATTTTGTTTCATGACACAAAACAGTCATAATGGGGAAAGTTTAGCAATGTAAATGTCTTGGAGTCATGCACTGAGCCAAAACTCTTTTCAGGGAACTTTGTATATGTTAGAAGTCTTGTAATTTTGTTTTGAGTCAATCTTCTACTCAGAACAAGAGTAAATGAGTAATTTTATTCTGGATGGTTTAGCTATGGGATTTCTTTTGACTTGTGAAACTTGAAGTAAAAAGCCTGTATTTTAGGCTCTGAAAAAACCTGCAAACTTCTTAGGATGTAGTCATGTAGGAATACAGGAATATATAAGAATATATGTATTAGTCTAAGTGAAAATTTTTAAGAAAGGCAGTATTAATTTTCTTCTTGAAGTAGGGTATTGTACTCCACGTACAGTATGTTCATTATTAAATATTTACATTTTGCTTTCTATAATTATTTTTTCTCTTGTCTTTTGGCAGCTGTCAGAATTTATTGAAACATAGGAAAAACTTAAGGTCTGTGGTATTTTTCTGGTTGCTGCCTGCCTTTGAATTAATCTAAAATGCATTGACTGGCTTTTGCAAATATTTTCTATCCAGCTCTATTCAGAAGAGTTTTCAATGAGACTCTTTGTCATTTATGTGCGTGAATGTAAGAAGAAATTATTGTCTTCTGTACATAAAGTGTGTCTTCTGGACACTTCTTTTTGTAGACACTAGAGTGACAGATAATTAGGAATTTTCAGTACGGAAGTGAGAAGAATAAATAAAAATAAAAAAACACATGAAAAATTAAAAGGATTAAATATAAACTGGGTTTATGATTAACTTTTCTTTAAAAACTTGCTTTTAAGAAATACCTTTATGATTCAGACTACTATGTAATAGTAAGTCACTGCAAGGCTTTCACTCTTCCATCCTTCCTCCTCTTCTCTCTTTTCCACATTTGCTATATATGCTGGGAATCAGGCAGGGGTCACCTTGAATTTGTACAGCACCTAGTTCAAATGAGTTCTATTCTTAGTGGCAAAGTTATTACTGGATGTCATAAGATCACCCTCAAAATACCACTCCAAGAAAGAGCACAAGTCTTAAGAGGAGCATCTGAGGGAACTGAGGTTGTTTAGTCTAGAGGACAGGAGGCTCAGAGAAGACCTTATCACTCTCTACAACTACCTGAAAGGAGGTTGTAAAGATGTGGATGTTGGCCTCTTCTCCCAAGTAACAAGCGACAGGACAAGAGGAAATGGCATCAAGTTATGACAGGGGAGCTTTAGATTGGATACTGGGAACAATTTCTTCATGGAAAGGGTTGTCAGGCCTTGGAACAGGCTGCCAGGGAAGTGGTTGAGTCACCATCCCCTGGAGATATTTAAAAGATGTGTAAATGTGATGCTTAGGGACATGGTTTAGTGGTGGACTTGGCAGTGTTAGGTTTACATTTTTTCCCAGCCTAAAAGATTCTATGACTCTGTTCTATGATTCTATGAAATTAGTTTCCTGTGTCCCAATACTGCAAAGACTTTGACAGAATTAATTGCACCATTGGAGAAGCATGAAATAAAATAAGTGCAAACAAGACTTTGCAGGATCACAGATGCACACAGAACATTCTGCATTCCAAAGGCAGAAGTCTAAGCATATGGAGCAGGTAAGCTCAATTTATGTTACTTAACATTTATGGAATGAGCAACTGTGAAAATGCTGTGAAAATGTGTGAAGGAGAGAACTAAACCTTTTTCATAACATTTATCATCAAAGAAGTCATTCAGGACAATGGAACTTGTTTGGTACTGAAGACATAAGGTATGCTGCCTTTCTTTATTGAAAGTTTCAGCTGAGTGGAAAAAAAATAAAATTTAAAAAAACCACTTTCAGATAGGGAAATTATTCCTGGGTGTGGGTGTAGATAGAAAAATGAGGGTAGTGCTTAAGATTAAGCAAGGAGTAGGAGGAAATGTCTGTAGAGGAGAAAGTAGAATTTTATATCCTTAAAGTACAAAGTTAAAAGACATCTGAAATATCATCAGCAATAACATCAATAAAAAGAATTCAAAATTATGAAGCATACCTTGATCATTTGTCAATAGGGGTCAAATGCAATTTTGTTTTTTCTGCCAAAAATTGAGAGTATTTTCTTTTGACATTGGGGAAAAAAGTTCCCTTAATTACAAATAAAACTTTTTTTTTTTTAAGGCTTTATAAGAAAAAAAAAATCAAGAGAATCATTAAACTGTTGGAGGTGGAGTTATAGCCATCAGCCCAGATGATTTCCAATAGCTTTTACAATATGTGTACCCTAAATTTGTTTCCTGCCTCTGAGGTTCAAAAGGCTCAAACCTGTATCTCCTGCATCCCAAGAGGGAGACCTTGTGAGCCTCCACTGTTTTTTGGTTTTGTTTGTTTTTTTTTTTTAAAATAGAACCTTTCCAGCAGGAAGCTGTTTAAAGGAAACCTACAGAAAAATCTCTTTTCAACAAGTGGTGAGACTGTTCCCAAGGAATTAGGAGACTTTAATTCAATCACTTTAAATAGCTGGGTGGCACAATATCTCAAAATACGGTAAAAATATGGTACTATGAACTGAACATTCAAGTACAACTATACTTTAGCCTAACTAAGTAAACCGAAGGCAGTGCAGCAGGATAATTCACCTACCACCATTTTTGCCTATAGGTACCCAAAGCAGAAACATATCTAACCTTGCAGTGGGGAGTCAGTTGGAGACAGCAGGTAGTGTGTGAGTGGGAAACAGGCTGTCCAGGAGCAAGGTCCTGGCACATCACCTACTCCCACCTCCTCTTCTGGCCAAGGAGATCTCTGACAGAGACTCATCTGTGCACTTGGCATCATCACTCTTCACTTGCCCAGTGTCTGCCATTGCAGGACCTCCTTCCCTCCTCCCCCTTGTGCTTCCATTGGTTTCCTATGTATCTATTGAGGCTTTCCAGCTACTCTCTGAGGTGGGCCAGGTTCTAGGCCAAGACTTTTCTGGCTGTCTTTGAAGTACCAAAGCCCTGGATGCTTCCCTGAGGAATATTTCAGCAGTGTTGTGCTGTAGCCAGACAAAGAAGGGTTGGGCAGGAAAAACAGGGCCTCTGGAAGAAGTGGAATTGTCTTGGGAAACTGGGAGCAAAAAATAAACAATTGTGCCGCCCACTGGGTATTTTGCCTCTGACTTCAACTTAAATAAAAGACAGACTTCATCATCCTAAGAGTATAATTCCTGTCACCACTAACCATTATGATTTTCTCTCTCAAGTCAGTAGTGTGATATTGTCTATGTTACATATTCACAACCATCGGTTAAGTCTCTTGGTTGACCTAATGTAGACACATGAAAGATTTCCAGATTAGAATTAATTTTTTTCTAATTTAACTCAATACCCACATCATAGTTATCCTCCCATAACTCTTTTCTGTCTCTTTCCAGAGAAGCCAGCCATTGCTCACCAGCCCACTATATTTAGGTATGCAGAGCCAAAGGAAGTGTAAACACCTATAAGTTCACACCTTGCTGTGCTACCTTCACCTTTGAAGCAATCTTTACAGAACACTTTCCATCCAAACTACAGCATGCACAACCGTGCAGAGAAAGGGCATGAATTAAGGACACTCTGTCTAATGTTGTCAGGCCAATGCTTTAAGTGCAGTGCTTAATTAATTTATAACAACAGACAGCTGCATGCTTTAACCTTCCCTCTATACATTACACAGCAGCACAAATATGACAAATAATTCAGAAAGAATTATTTGTAACATTCATAATCATACTTACTCACAAATACGCCATAAAATTATCCCAGGCTGGCAGTTTAATAGCTTTATCTCTGATTACTGTTCCCATAAAAACCTCGGAGAAACAGAAGTGCCTGCATTTGGATGACAAAATCCCCAGCTATTTCAAAGACAACTAAAATTTTAAAACAATAAAGATGTTTTTATTGTTCCCTACAGTAAAAGGATGACATACTAAATAACGATACTAGCATAAATTCAAGGAAAGCCTCTCTCTGTAGCAGAAGCTGCGACAGGAATCATTGGCCTCAGGCGTTAGCTCAGTTAAGTATTCACAGCAATTTTCATAGCAATTCTTATTTCAAAGTAAAAACAGCCCATGTTAAGATAAATTTGTGATACTTTTTCAGTTTTAATGTGTTTTTTTCTTTCAGATATCAAAGGCGTTTGGCACAGGGTTTTCAAAACAGTTTTCTACTCTCAGTGTATTCACCAATCTGCACAGACATTGTAATTGTCACTAAAATGCATCCCCTGTCATGCAGGTTTCCTTTTATTCCAAAATTGCAGCTTTGACCTCTGACCCTTCCTGAGCTGGTTGCTATTTGTCTCCCTGGGTCCTATCACTTCCTTTCCATACAGTATCTTAGTCTTCTCCATTCCCAGACAGAAGGTGGGGACTCCCAGGAAGCTGGTGGCACAGCTCTGCACTTCTGAACACGATCCCTGGCCACAGACCGCATGTGCAGCAATGCAACTGCCACGCACTGTTGCTGGATCTCATCTGCAGGAACATGAGGAAAAAGGTTGTTCCAGGGTTATGCTGAGGTATGGATCTGGCTATGGTTTGTGTGTCATGCCAGGCGAGAAATGTTACAGGACTATGCATCAGACTTAATGCTTTCATCTGTTACCGCTTGTTTTTACTTTCTGACATTCGGGGTGCGATTCATTTCTCCAAATGGAAGTTTTTAAAACTGGGCTGAAGTTCTGGAAGTCCCTATATAGCCAGGAAAGAAATGGGTACTTCCAGGGTGCTTATGGCAAATTGATTAAAATACCTGGCTTAATCCATGGCTTATAAATAGAGTTTGTACAGTTAACTTGGCCATCTGCACTGCAGACATGTAAAGACATGGGAAAAGGGTAGATCAATCTACACCTTAATCTATAGTTAGAGCACAATAAGTGGGCCAAAACCAGAAATAAAAAACAAAGGGGTGAAGGATTTTTTTATGAGTTATTTTATAATGGCTATCCTTACTCTTTAATCAGACGTCATTGGGCTGAGCAGAGAATTATCATTAACAAAGAATGAGGAAAAAAGGTTTCTTGTTCCTAAACATGAACCCAGAGTGATGGTGCAGCAGACTTGCTTCTAGGAGGTCATATCTATTCATCCTGTCATAACAGAGCCAAAACACAAGTATGTCTATGGCCTCCACAATATCTGACTTTTCTTTGAACAACGTTGGCTATCTCAGAACAACATCAATGGTGACATTATTCTAATATTTCCACAAGGCAACACTGTACCTGAAAATCATATTATTCCTCCATTTCCAGTCAAAGAAATGTCACTAGAGGAATGGCTTTTTATCACTGGGATTGTATCTCCTCTGCTGAGAAGCTAAAATGTTCTTACTGGTAAGGTTATATCTACGGAGAGGAAACCACGATGCCTGGAGGTGCTTTGGGCATAAAAAGGGGGATATGGAGCTAATCAGTGGTTGCAGTAAAAGGGTTCGGAAACAGAAATTTGTCTCCCACGGGAAATTCTAACACTTGAAATGGTTTTCATTCTTAACTTGAGCACAACAAATGATATTTGCAAAAACATGAAAATTAGAACAGAGAGAGAAAGAGGGAGAGAAAGAGAGATTACTTCATAATCAGTAAAAGACAGTTTCGGTAAGGCAAAACCACAGAAAATGGAAATAAATAGTAACTTGAAACAACAAAATAGAAAATACATATTTTGCCAATGGAATGAAATGAGTTGGACAGAATCTGCCTTTTATTTATCTGCCTACTGCCTTTTATACACAATTTCGTCAAACTGGACGTACCCTGTGAAGCTTTTCAGTT
Organism: Eurypyga helias; assembly: GCF_000690775.1. Lineage (NCBI taxonomy): Eukaryota > Metazoa > Chordata > Aves > Eurypygiformes > Eurypygidae > Eurypyga > Eurypyga helias. The sequence continues at coordinate 24,200 of NW_010226149.1, forward strand.
GCTAAAACTGACCCTTCCAATTTTTGCTAAATGATATTTCTTAGCAGCAAAATTTTCTATCCAGTTTTTGAGCAGACCTATTTTAGGGGATTGTGCAAAAAGTGGAGCACTCAAGTGTTTTTGGAGCCACACTGATCTAAGAATGTAAACAAGGGGAGGTTTCTGGAGAGAGACTATAAGTTTCCCCACAGGCCAACTGGGATAGCCACAGGTGAGATGTAAGACCTTCTGCAGGGTGGAATTAGAAGCAGCGATCTCCAAAGGTACTTATGTTTGTGGAGAAGTGCTCTAAGCTGAAGTTAAGCCTTTGGGAGAAAAAGTACTTGGCAAGTCCACTCAGAAGTGTTCTCAGTCATAAAACGGAAAGGTCAGCAAGTTTTTAGGGTTCATTACTGTTGGGTAAACAGTTAAAGAAATAAGCAGTTTCAAATTTGATGGATACTTGCATCCACTTCAGTTTACTATTTCTGTTAAGGATCTGGATGATGAAATACAGTGTGCTTATACTCATGCACATCTTCTCAAATAGGGCTGGCTGTGAGCATGTGGGAGAAATAAGTTCTTTCAATATAAGCTTGATAACTTCGAAGAAATGGTCTGTCAACAACAGCCAAATGTGACAAGCATTCATTCAAGAAAAATAAATCAAGGAGGTACATACAAAATGGAGAAAAAAGATCTTAGACAGCTTTCTGATAGAAAAAGAACTAGAAGAGGTGACACTGGGTCACAAAGTGAATATGAGTTAATGTGATAGTCTTTGTAGGTGTCTACATATGAACTGGAAGAGAATCAGCAATGATGAGTAATGTATCCAGTGTTAAGAAACATATCCATAGAGATAGATTGGAGGAGAAAGAACAATAAGAACGATAAGTTTGGGGGAGGGGGTGGGGTGGGAAATCTTTGAAGAAAGGTAGATGTTTGGCATCTAAACAATTTTACTATTGAGAGTTGCACAATATTTTTATCTGTGCATTTTAGACTCATCTTAATTGCCAAAGTATTGTGGATTACCAGCTTCCAATTGATCATACTGTGTTGTGTTTAATCTGTGAATGGTTGGCTTGAAGTCTTCACCTAAGGTGATGAAAGGAGCTACTAATTCATATGGAAGTAAACAGAGAAAGACGTAAATTTTAAAACAGGGATGTAAAGAGGGAGCAACGGTCAATTTTCTATATTTCCTCCCTAACTTAGAGACAAAATAGTACTAGGTTTAAGGGATTACAGGGGAAGAGGAGTATGGAAGCCAATTGTATTGTTTTGAGCATAAGATAAGAATTTCAGCAATTTTATTTGGAACTTCTGACTGCAAGCTTCAGTCTCAGGATATTTTTCTTTGATGTTAATGCAGCACTGATAAGTGAGTACTCTGATGGTGCTCAGTAAATTATTCTGCTTTGTATTGAACCAGACAACAGCCAATGTAGAGATAAGATGGATCTTTGCCAAGTGTATAAAACCATACAGTCTCTGACTTGCATCCTTTTTAAATTATTATTTTAAGGGGAAAAAGGATATAACAAAATGTATTTCTTGGCTAAATGGACCTTATCTCGGTTGCATGGTTGTACCCTACAGAACTAACACTGAGTACAATTAACCTTATTCCAGATATACAAGACCAAAATTATCATCAGAAGCAGTCCTGAAATTCGAGGCTACTCTGCTATGTAATGAGACAAGAATGAAAACCATCATGTATAGCACTTATCTAAATGGCTGACTGAACCAGTCAATGATTTGGAACCCTTATGTAGCCAAATTCAAATATATTTTTGACAACAATTCAACTCTTCAGAACAATAGCTTTTAATTTGATGCATGTGAAGTTTGTCTGTGGACTTTTGGCAGATGCTTACCTGAACATACCACTGTTCCTATTCCACAACCATGTGTTAAATTGACAATTATCACTGTATCCTTTAACACTAAACTGTGGCGGCTTTGTCAGATGTTACCAACAAAGTGAAGATGAAAAAGTTGAAGGAATGCTTGCACATGTCAAACATGCCATAGCACCAGAGGGAAGCACCTGAGTAATTTGGCACTCTTAATGCTGACCTACATTATGGAGATTTGAGATCCATTCCTTTGTTAAGGAGACATATGAGATGACAACGTGAGAGTCAAAGCTCCAATACACTTACATAATGTTCCGTGGTTTGGAACATATCCTAAGTGAGTCCTTTTCATAAGACTGAAAAGAATTTGGTCTGATATATAACAGGAACTGACAATTGCATTGCCAGTATTTTTGCTACAGATTTGCTTTACAGTTTTGTACCGAGAACAAAGATGCAGCAGGAGAGAAATCCACTCCACTATAAAAGGGTTCATGCATAAAACCCTGACAAATTTTTAATGAAATGAAATTATTTTGCTTGTAATTTGTGCAGCACAATCACCTTCTGCAGCTCCTGTAATAAGTCTCCATAGAACAATTTTCATGTCTGTATCTCACATATCAGCAGTAATTCATTTGTCTGATGTTTAATGGCTCATGATTGTCATGTACATTATACTGCACAATAAAGCTGGGATCTAAATCCTGGATCTTTTACAAGCCAGGGCAAGTTCTTTCAGCTCTCAGACTCCTCATCTGTAAGAACAGGAAAGAAATGATACTTCAGAGACACACCACGGTATCAGCTCATCAAGTATTCAGTTTTTTGTACAAAGCTCATGGAGAACCATGGCTAGATACTATTTGTAGCAGTGTCTACTAGGCATTAACAGAGGGTAGCAGGTTAGTCAGGAGGTAAAGTTTTAAAAACAGACTTAAAAAAAGTTCTTATATCTGTCAATACTAAGATTCCATTTCTTTGCAAGCAAAGGTTTAGGGGTCAGATAGCTTGCTCAGGCATATTCAGAGTTTAATTTTTAAAAATGATGTAGCAGAATGTTAATGCTGCAAATTCTGACAACTTAACTTCCCTGTCCCAACTGCATTATCTGTAATGTCCCATGATTCCTTCCACAGAACTCTTCATCTTTTGGTCAATTTTATGTCTACTGGAGATCTCAGTCACTAATACATTAAAGAGCAGATTTAATTCACTAATAGTACAAATACACTGAAGAGAAAAATAATAACACTAATACATTAAAGAGCAAAAATTTATTCTCCTCCACTCAACACACATTTGCCAGCTCCCATTATACTGCTCACTAGCTTGTAATAATTTACTTTCCTTAGGAAATTCTTGGAGAACAAAAGGAAGAAAGTCTTTATCTAAAGACTTAAAAAGACAGCACAGCCTCATACAGCACAGTATTTGCAGCAAACAGTGTTTTTTCTTTTGCTGTGCATGCCAATCAGCCTTTGGCTTCCAAGAGGGTATATTGAACCAGGAAGCAGCAAACGGCTATTAAATGAGAAGTTTTAATTTTTACTTCTTATTTTTAACAACCTAACACAACAGAAGACTGTAGGGCATTAGCAATCCCCAAAGGTATAAATATTTGCTAGTAAATCATAGTAGTACAATTCTAAATTTAGGGTTTACATATCTATATTCAACTCCACTTAAGGTTTGCAGTATAAATCATTCCAATCAATTGCCATCATATATATTTACACTACACAAGTTATCTTACTTCTAAAAGCTATACTAACAGGAGTAATAAGAATATCTGGAAAACTAAGCACTCAACAGTCTGGAAAAATTGTTGTGTGTCATTGATTATCCTACAGATTGCAATTATAGGCTTATATATCCTTCCTGAAAACAAGGACTGAAGGCCTTGACTAAAAGGTGGTTGCATCCACAGAAATGCTGTCTGCTTGCATTCAGTCATTAGCAGAAATAAGCTTTTAATTTCTCTGTGGACGTGTTAACGCTTAGTGACTCCAACTGATGAGGCTATTCTAATAGCTGGGATAAGAAGTCCCTAATATTGGAGAGCTTATATCTGAAAACACAATTAAAAGTAGAGAAATAAAGAAACAAATGCTGTGGTGGCAGCAGCGTGATATCAGCTTGATGTAAGTCAGCTTGGCAATTGCACATGGGTCCCTTCTGACATACCTAATATTATCCATGCGAGGATTACTCAAATACCAAGGCTAAAAGTACTCAGCAGTCAGGATCTGTATAATCCACTGGTAGTTACCCACTTAGTTTATTTTTCAGTTCTTCTGTATCTTCCAGATCTCTCAAGCTGATAAAACTTGAGAAGTAAAAGAAAAGCATTTAGGCTATTGCATGGAAAAGGCGACATCAGAGCTGGTTTGTGGAGAGCCAAAAAGTGGGCCAAGTTCTTCACCCTCATTCTCCCTGTGCAAGAGGCATACTTGAGGTGTGCCTGGTAGGAAGGTTCTCAGCTCTGATGTGGAGGGAATTGCTGGTCTTTGGATTCTTATGCAAGTGAGTTGGAGCAGCTTCCCTGCAGCTGGGAAGGTCTACAGCTGCAAGGGAGATGAGATTAATGGGGAAAAAGTACAGGCTCAGGGCATTCAGGCCTTTCTGCAGTAGAGAATTTCTCTGTACTTGCTACAGAGTATTTAATAGACTCATGGTAAAAGTGACAGGGAATAATAGCAAGTATTAGTGTAAGCAATAACACATAGGCACCTGAATCTTTATGACATTGCTGTAGCATTACATCAGGATAGTTCCTTTAATTCTGGCTGTATGAGTAATCAAGTGAACTACCCAAACATGCATATTTAATGAGAATACATACAATCACAAGTTAATATTCTTAAATCCCAAGAAGTTTTTGATATTTCTTGGTTAATTTTTTTTCCTAATGTAACACAAGCTGTATTGTATTTTGTATTTGTCCCTGTATTTAAGAGGCAATGTTCATGGACTTTGCACAATTTACTCTGGCAAGCAGATATTTTAGGCTGAAATTAGCAAATGGATTACTCTGTTTGATTTAGTCATTTTGAAAGATACAGCTTCTACAGAAAGTGGCTGACAAAGGAAAACAAGAATAATTGCATTTCCTTGAGTAGACTGCATTTAAACAAGAGTAAGTTCTTGATTCTCCTCTGAAATCCTCCAAACAAAGCTCTTCAAAGAATTGGAAATTTTAAGACTAAAGACAGCAGGACCCATCTCTAACAATCTCCATGAAGGATATAACAATTGACTAATAAAAAGAAAATTAATCCAAGATTGGAAGAATGTTAACTTCACATCAAAAAGAAAATTGACCTGATTAGAAACTACTTGAATATTTAGTACGTTAAGGAAATATTCACCATATTTCTGTACTTGTAACTGTGCTGTTTGGTATTTTTCTTACTGAAACAAGATAATCTCATCTTCTCTTGAATGGATCCTGTCCCTTTCAGATTGTACTGGGAAATTTGGCAACTTTTAAATTAGTTCCAGCTAAAAAGTGATCTAATTTACTATATCATCCAAACTAAGACCACATAACCTTAAATTTCATCTTCGATATATAATTCATAACTACAATGACGATTTGATCTTTCCCTCAGTTAACATGAATTATTACAAACCAGTCATTAATGTCCTCATGTTATAGATACTGAGATGATAGAAATTGCTGTATTAATTGCCATTACTGCAGGAGGACACAGAAACTATAGTGTTAACAGATTAGTGATCTTATACTAAATGAACATAATTTGGTCTGAAAACACTGACTAACTTAAGTGGTGGTTTCCAAGGAGAATGGATCAGCAGGTGTACTGAGAGTAAATGCAAACAATGCTAATGTGCTTGCAGATTTAGATAAGAAGCATCAGCAATGTTTCCTATCACATCTTTGTTACAGTGCCAATTTGAAAGCAAAAAAAATCGTTTTGTTTGTGTGTTTTATTTCTCAAAGCTCTATTTGAATAAAATAAATAAATCCAGGTTAAAGGTGTTAAAAGCATGTCTCAGTGAGAAAAACAAAAAAGCTAAGGCATCTCTCTTTCTTTCCCCAGCAAACAATATTTGTGGTTTTATACAGTAACCTTATGCTGTACAATACTGCCTTGCCCTTATGGTCAGTAACCTTTCAGAGACCCTTTGATAGTATTCACCATGTAACACATATTGAACAAATTCTCCTTTCAAACAGTATACAAGAGGTTTGAATTTGATAAGAATAAATACTTAAGAAATTACAAAGAAATCTTATTCAGTCTTCTCTTCTGTCTTGCCAGTTTTATCTTGACTTTTCTGATCCTGTAAGCTCTTTGAAAGAGAAGGTCTTTCTATCTTTGGCCTGTTCAGTACTAAGAATACAGCTAATGCTTTGAAAAAAGATTAATATACTGGGTGTTGCAGAAAAAGCCCCAAGCCATTTGGGGTAAACAATATCCATTCCAGCTGCATAAGCAGAATATAAACACCTACACTCTCTACTTCAGCACTGATCCAGCCTGCTAGAGGCATTCAAACCTGGCTGCCTGTGCCATTTCAATATAAAAAATATATTTCACCGAATCCACATGCTTCTGTACCACCATACCTTTGCTCAGTCACAAGGCATTTCAGTGGTCCAAGCCATGCAGAGAGAGCACTGCTGGGCACAGTGCCTGAGGATGCCTTCTGCCTGCTTATTCTGCAGCAGTTTTTCTGTGTGTTAGTACCAGAATGGTTTTCTTGCAGTTGGTCCCTGTGCACTCATATTGACTTTTACTATTAGTATCCTCATGCTACACAGCAGCTTCAAGGAAGATCCCATCTGAATAAACTGTATCAGTGCTATTTGTGATAGTTCTTAATCTTCCCATGAATTGCTGAAGGGTTCACTACTGTAATTCTAATACACCTCAATTTTCCCCAAAATAATACCGAAGTAGTAGATATTGAAAAATTATCTAATTTAAATTTCCAGATCCATAAATTGAATTATTTATTTCTTGTCCAAGTCTCAGTAGATACGCATATAGAGTCCAATTTAGCTATTTGTGATAGTTCTTAATCTTCCCATGAATTGCTGAAGGGTTCACTACTGTAATTCTAATACACCTCAATTTTCCCCAAAATAATACCGAAGTAGTAGATATTGAAAAATTATCTAATTTAAATTTCCAGATCCATAAATTGAATTATTTATTTCTTGTCCAAGTCTCAGTAGATACGCATATAGAGTCCAATTTACAGCCTTCTTTTTTCAGGATTTATTTGAGCCTTTACCTCTGAATCTGATATACCTCATACATAGCTCCAGATGCTAACAACAGTGCTTCAGCATGAAAACCTCTCAAAGGTAAGGTCTTTCATGACTCAAAAGAATAAAGTACCTCCATGTTGGGAGAACAAAAAGATCAATTAATTTACTCAGAAGCAATTTTTTCTATCTGGAAAAACGCAACCTGAAGAAACAGGAGTTGTCTAATGGTCAGCCAACTGAGACCATGAATGCTGATAAGTAGGAGTAAATTTTCTTCACTGCATGACTCAGGGTCCCCTAAATTGTTTCCAAGTAGCTGATGGTATTACAAATAGGTGTCTTGCATGATCATTGCGGGGGACTAGTCATGAGTTACAATGCAATCTGAGGTTAAAGAATATTGGATCTCAATATTACCATCAAGTCCATTGCTCAAAATGGTAAATTCATTGAGTTAGGGAGGTTTCATCTACAGGGAACTGAAGCTTTGTGAAAGGTCCTGGAGTATATTCATTTTTGGCAAGGAAATTTAAATGGTATCTTGTTTCTAACAGTGTGCTGGGAGCCCACTGCCAAGAAAGCTTGCAAGCAGAAGACAGTGCAGGTACAGACACAGTCCAAGACCTACAGTGTTGTTAAATGCATCATTATGCCACAGTGTTATTTATGTTCATGACGTTACCATTACATCTCCCATGCAAGATATAGATGGTTGGTCTAGGCATCAGCAGTGAAGATTCAGATGAGGCAAAAACCACTAAGAATTAGAGTATTGAACAATTCTAAGTCACATATGCCAAAAGACAACCCAAATCCAGTCTGCTGTTCTGGGGAGGAAAAAAAAAAAAAAAAGGATGGCTTTGCTAAGTGGAAATATCTATACTGTTTTGATGAAAACGGATATTCTATTAGCTTATGAACATCTATAGATACAGTATGTGTAGCATGAAAAAAAAACAAGTTTCTTGCCAAACAGCCAAACATAAGTACAAGCAAAGCTTTCTGTCTTCAAAGATAAAGCGTAGGCAAAAAAGCCCAGACGAGCAGCGGCAAGCTGTGGATCAGAAAAGAATCCAGTTCTTTTACAAAGGCTTAAAAAATGTTTGTAGTATTAAAGGTAGGGATGTCAAGCCAATGGTGAGTCAAATACAGTTGACTAATGAAAAGAAAATCTTGGAGTGAACACTGTAGCAGTTTATTAAACGTTCTGTCATCTTTGATGAAGTGCTATAAGAAACCCCAAAGCAGCAACTAGCAACCCCAGCAAATTTGCACTCTCAAAGCTACCAAACGGATGTCACTGGGTGAGACAAAAGGTATCATGGATACTCCTGTAAAGGGATACATGGATGGTGGTCAGCAGATGGTCAGGTTACAGGTACAGGTAAGGATCAGTCCTCAGGAAGTCCAATGGTACAAACAATGTCCTTCATTTCACAAACTGGTGAAGTCACCATCCATGCCTTGATAAACTGTTGCATTTCACTGTGCTCAGCTTCTACAAAAATCCTTGCAAGACCAACAGGGAGCTGCCCAGTTAAGGGGCTTGCTGGAAAACTGCTTCTGAAGGACAACTGAGTTTTCAGTGTGATTGAGACCTGACTGTTGCAATCCCTTTTTACAGCTGGGTGAAGAAGTGTGAAGCAAAATAAAGACTTGCATATGGTCTCTGTCAGATGAAAGCCTTTGAAGCTGTAAGTTATGAATGTCTTTGGAAGTCTTGGCAAAAGTCCTGCTGTCCAGACAGTTTTATGAATGCTAATCACTAGCTTCATGGCTAAGAGATGAGGGTTCCTGACCACGGCTGACTACCACAATATTTCACTGTCAGTGGTACCAAGTAAGGCTGTATTTGCCTCCTGCTTCTCTTTTATCATAATTTATGCAGCAGCATCTTTTATGCAGCCACACTGGAAGATCCACATTCAACTCCCAGATGGTGTTTTCACCATGCAGAGACCCGATTCAAAATCAAAGGCTGTAGAACAGCCGTCTTTACTATGACTGTGCATTGTTCACCCACGCACGTTGGACTGCATGACACATCACAGGGTTATAAGATCCAAATGCTACTCAGCTCAAACTGCTTATTATCAAGAAAATAAATTCAATCCTACACCTTTCCTTACTGGAAAGCATGTTGATCCAGTTGAGTCTGGTAACAACACAGCAGCCAGATTCTGCTACTCAGCAACCCGCTGCCCCACAGCAGAGCAGCTGGTGGTAGAGTCACAGAATATTGCAGAAGGCAGCTTTGGGGGGGATGAAAGCAGTGTGTCTGGAATTAAAAAATCATACAGCTTCTAATAAAGTGAATGCATAGTATTCAAGTGTCATTACTGTTCTCTGAGAAAAATTTACCATCACTGCATCAATCATATATACATGCTCTCTTCCTATGTTCTTACTGCTAGCAAATCCTGAACACTGAGTTCTTGGAGTACAAAGGACAAAGTTCTCAGTGTTTTCATTGGTTTTGTCTGAGCACGTGAGCAAAACCAGCTTATGATACACAGTGCAAAAGCTAGTAGAGGACAGGGAGAGTAGATAAGGTATTATGTATTGGGTGGGACAGTTAACACTTTGCATAGTAAGATCACACTTACAAATCAGATTAAATTTATCAACAAAAAGCTACAAAATTTGCATTCTAGTAATCTGAGTCAGTGGAAGACACTAAGATTCCCCAGCACCGAGACTAGCAGTGGAGCAGATTCTGCTATTACAGAATTCGTAAAATTTTGTGAAGAATTCCTATACTCCAAAACTCATTGAGTTCGAAAACTGGGATTTTCTGAGGAGAAAAGTTTTCACAATTTAAAGATAAAAGCTTTGATATGTCTCTTATCCAAAGTCTTGTTCCCTGGAGTATTGTCGTCATGGTATTTCCTGCTCCTCAAATGGATGCAACTTCAGACTTCCATTGTTTAAAGGAAAAATGTTTGTAGCCCTTAAATCTGAGTCACAAAAGTTTACATATGGAGCTAAATCTCAAACACATAAATTGCAAATTTATGTAAGCATACATAGCACATTTGAACTGAAAAAGGAGGTGCAAGCAAAATGTCATCTGGTAGATAATTTCTGAACCAGATTAAATACAATGAGAATGCCAACAACATCCAGGGGGTGAAACAAGGATATGGACAGAAGCCCTTGCAATCAAAACACATCCCTTCCATAATTTTATATATGTAGTTTATTTCAGGTGTCTCAGTCACCTATTCTAACCACAGACAGGTATCATCTTCTCTACTGAGGCTGCAGACTTGAGCGTGAGCTCATTCAATAAAGAGCTATATTCTTTCTCATTTGAGATCAACCATCTAGTTAGCTACTAGTTAACTAAGTTAACTATCACAATGGGTTCTGATTTTTTCGTTTCTTTCAATTTCAATGGGAATAATTCAAATATGGCAAAGATCTCTAGTTCCCTAAGGCCATAGCCACTGGAGGAAGACTCAGTAAATGTGCTTTACTTATGACGGAAATCCTAAGATAATGGATTTCTCAACTGTATTTAGTTAACACTGCCTATGTCCTCTGCAGAAAACACAGGCTTCTGCTACCCCTCCGTTCAAATCATTCAGTTAACAAATATATGACATTTGGATACTTTAAACACCATGGGATTTTCTTTGCCCTACCTTCCTTTCTATTGATACTTCTATTAATAAGAGACAAAGAACATAGGCTCTAACAATTCTTGGACTTTACAGCTTCTCCCTAAGTAGAAACAATGACAGCAAACCTAGGGGGCATTCTAATTATGAGAATACAGGGTGTAAGACTGAAGGATTCTTCTCTCTCTCTCATGGGTCTAGGCACTGATACATTTCCAGGCCAGTATAAAGACTATTTGGCTTCAATAACAATAAAGGATGAGCCACTGGTCAGTGCTTGAAAAATTATGTCACCATAAGGAACAGTGAAAACATACAGGGAGCTCTTGAAGAAAACACAACACTACAGAATACTCATTTGTCTCAAATCACCAGTTATCTGTTGTGGCAGCTGCAGGAAGTTAAATGTGGAAGAAAAAGTCTTAACAGCCAAAAAAATGGCAAAAAGATTGCTGAAAGAGTATAACAAATGGGAAGAAGAAAACAGCAGCACCATGAATACCGAGGGAGAAAAGGAGCAGCTGAAGATGAGGAGGAGGAAAAGAGACAAGGGAATTGTTTCCATCTTTTGGAGTGCCTGCAGCACCATCTCTCCCCAGCTTCAGAGGCAGGATAAAGGCACTTGTTCCTGGCTGTCAATATGTCTCTATTCATGTTTGTAAAGCTGACCTAATGAAAGAGGAATACCTAGAAATTTAAGGCTGGAAAAATCCAAGTACCCCAACATATCCAGGAAATTTGAAGGAGAAAAAACTGCCTTTTTCTCCAGCTTTGATGAGTAAGGTATCATTCACATTTAAATTTTCATCCAAATCAGGCAGAACAGAGGTTGTTTGTGGTGCCCAAGCATTTAGATGTTATATGGAATTTGCAGTACTTCTTACACAGGCTTACACAGGAAACCTGAGCTGAAATATAAGGTCCTGCTCTAAATGTGCAAATCACTGTACACTGCAGAGAACCAGAACTGACTCCTCCAGCCCCAGTACATAACCAGAATTTTGTACTCTAAATATCAGATACTTCCAAGTATCTGATATCTGATATTTCATTAAGGTGCTGGTCCAAAGTCTTCACAGCAAAACACTGAATAAGCCTGAAAAATAACAAGATGATTGCATGCAGTCTGCAATCAACAAATAAAGAATGTTAATTTTAAAACATGATTTCTTGCACTTTTCCTCACTTACAGATTTTATCTATTAAAAGCAAATATCTATGACAACTGAGAGTTATATTCCTGTGACTGAAAATGCACTTTACTGTAGAATAAGTAAGTAAAAACTTTAAAAAACTTCTATTTAATAGCCCAGTAAAAGTAGCATAGAATAGAGGTTTCTACAATATCAAAATTGCCTAAGTACATTCTGAGCTGGTAAAAAGCATCTAAAGTGAGGTTTACACAAAATTTTGTGTCATTGCTCCATCTGAGGTCAAAACCCACATTCACACTGGAATGCCTATTTTAATGAAGGTCATTTTGCCAAAGGTTATTCCACCTTGGAAATAATTTTATTTTTGTGATTAAGAAGTGCAATTCACAGTGCCACTTGGCCCCATTACACGTATCCAGGACTGCAATGTCAATCTGTACAACTAAGTGCAGTATAATTATTGATATTAGTTTAAATGTCTCCTCAAAATCTCCATAGTACGCTGATCAAATTTTCTTAAAACAATTTACCATCAGAGTACTATTATATCAAAATTTTAAAAAGCAGGATATCAATTTAGACAAAAATGTGTTTTGAAAACAGTGGAGAAAGCTCTTTGACAGTGTTGAAATATCTTGTTTTGACATTTTCAGCATAAGAAAGTAGGAACAGGAGTTTACTAAGCAGGAACAGTGTTAAATGACTTTGTACAGTTCCAGAATCTCTATTTTGATAATTTCAAAGTTATGTTTACAGTAGCTATTATTTATACCAGATTTCTGCAGTGGGGGAATGAGCTCACTGGGAAATTAAAGTGTTTTGATATGGACATTGAAAACAGCATAATCTAAACCAGATGACATTAATCACTCAGCTTTAAAATTATTTTTGAAGAAAATAGCAGATCACTAGTTATGGTCCATTATTTCCTTATTCAGTCTTTAGACAGAGTGGATTTCACTCCAGCTTACGTGTACTATCATCTTTAAGACACAGTAATAATGGTTCATCTTCCGATTGTCTCGGTCCTGTTCCTGGACTATAGGGACCAATTTCATGTTGGGTATAGAGTGCTTGTTTGAGTTCAGCAACACATTTCTGGTCAGAATACCACCTAGTCAGTTGAAATTCTGCCAATTCAGTGGTGCTGGAGTGAAATTTCAGGAAAGAAGGCACTTAATATCAAGGCACGGAGTAGCTCTGTGCCTGTGTTGCAAATAAACCCAAATGTCAACCTGCAACTTAGGGTGGACTTTACTCCAAGGTTTGTAAGCAGTGTTAAGGAACAGAGTAAAGATTCAGGTAATTGATAGTGTATAAGTAGACAGAGTAGATAATTAAACAAGGTGTGAGAGGAGGAAAAACAAATGTCCAAAGTGTCTACGTTACATGGGTCTTCTTTCCATTAGTTCTTTAGTTCCTCTTAGTTCTTTTCTTGCTTTATTCTTACTATTGTGACTTTCAGCTCTACTGAATTATGAATGGAGTGTGCAATTTAGATCATGTGGGAAGTGAGACTTAAGGTCAGGTTTATACTGTACTCACAAGTACGATCAAATAAATTACACTATCAGATTAAAATTTTAATTACTGACAAGATCTTGTACAAAGGAGCCATTTGCTTTTGTGGATACAACACTGTTCAAATTTTAGCTCCAATAAACAAAAGATATCAAGGCTATGGTAACGTGTGGTTGACAAGATATAGTTATGATCCAATAATGAGGAAAAACAGAACAACAAAAAAATATATTTATTTTCTACTAAAATGAAGGAATGAAGTAACTATTCAGTTTCTGATATGGATAAGGCAATCTGCACACTTGAAAGATTTATTTATAACTGAATTTCCTGTGTCATCTTGAAGATGTCATAAGGTTTTATACAAATAGTTTTTAAGAGTCATAAAAAGACCTGAGACCATTAAATGTGTAACACAAGTTTATTAACAACAACAAAAAAAAAGTTCTTGTCAAAGGAAATTTCAGTTGAAACCTGATTTTGGGCATCCAGTTTGGCTCAATTCATTAGGACTGCCTAGGAATTCTCACTCCCACAGATCAGCCAAAAGGGACACATCTCTGTGACACTGTGCTATTAACTCAACTTGAGCAATGTAATTGCCAGGTCTCCGTTGCCTATTCACGCTAAGCTGTCTTCTACCAGCTGTTTTTGAAACATAGAAACCCTTCTAGATAGGCCTGGTCCTATACATCTGGGGCTGATTTTATACTGTGTTTTCTGAACTCAAAACAAGAATACTTTTGCACAAGTAACCTAATTGATTAAAAAGAAGGCATATCTATGACATAATTTCTTTACTTTATAGTTCTTTGTGGGTTGTGCTCTATGTTTGAATCTAGTATCACGCTGTCAGTCATTCCCGTAACAGCTGAATAAACATCTCACACTATCAACTTGTTGAAAGGAGATTCAAGGAACTTCTAGGCCAAATCATGAGAGATCTACAGGCTTAGACAACCACAAAAAGGAGATGACTTAAAATGTTACCTGGTTTTCTTGCTTTTTACATTCCAACTCATTGAATTCAGGTACAGGTTGAACAGTTAAATGGCACTGAAATAGGTAGATTATATGGTTCCATAGGCTACCGAATGGGTCATTAAATTGTCCTTAATTAATCTAAACATTTGGTTGTCCACTGTTGTTCAAGATGCCAGAGATCTGAGATACACCTATGGGGCTGGCAGAGGTAATACAGGAGCTGGAATACATATATGGCCTGAGGGAGAGATCTGTTCACATATTCAGGTGTCAAGATTTAGGCATCTGCAGACAGATATTTCCAGATGAAATGTCTGGAATTCAGAATTTATTCTGTGGCTTGGGAACTCTCTGTTCTCATTCTGTGCAGCACTGAAGTCTGAAAACTTTTTTAATCAAGTTCAGTAAAAGTTCTTTTTCACCAATAGTGACTTGTTTCTTTCGATGCCACCAAAAATAAGCTGACAGAAATATATAAGTACTACTTAGACTTAAGAAGCAACAAGGGAGGTTTTTTGCATTGACATGACAAAACGCCCAACAAAAACATTTTATGTCAAGTATCTATCAACTCTTCTTTGCATTTCAAAGGTAGGAAGATGTATCTGCATCTTTTCTGGAGTATATTCATCTTCACTGTCATAAATAACAGTGAATGGATAATTTCATTGTATCATTGAGGTTTAAAGTGGGATGAGATCTATGAAGCAGTAAATGTAAGTTAAGAACATCAGGTATGTACACATTATTGAAATGTTTGGATATATGATGTGAGTTATAAAATAACTA
This sequence comes from Eurypyga helias, assembly GCF_000690775.1. Taxonomy (NCBI): domain Eukaryota; kingdom Metazoa; phylum Chordata; class Aves; order Eurypygiformes; family Eurypygidae; genus Eurypyga; species Eurypyga helias. The sequence goes on from NW_010226149.1 coordinate 39,363, forward strand.
CTAATATCAGCATTAATTTGAGAGGGAGCATAACTGAGTTTGCAGATGCAAAACCCTGGAATGTGCGAACATTTTATATTAGATCATTATGAACTAAAAAACAAGATGTCTTAGGAGAAGACTTAGAAATTTTTGTTCCTCAACCACCTAAGTATCATAGTCTAGTCTAGGGTCATGCTCCCTTATAATCTACTTGATAGCCTCATAGTTAGGCGCTTTCCCAACATATGTGCTCCAGTCTCCTTTGAAGGAATTATACCTAGAGCTCAGGTGTCCTGTGTTGTGGGTAGATATTCAAGTCTACTAGTCACAAGGTGGAGTATTTAGACACATAAATATGGATGAATGTGAGCTTTATATACCCAGATCCTCCCCACAAGAAACTAATCAATTAAAGAACATCCAAGCTAGTTACTGACAGCCAAAAGTTGTTGGCAGGCCTAGGCAGTCACACGTAGGAGATGGTCTTGATTGCTGCTTGGAATTAAGTCAGGCAGGATCTCCCAGAACATTTGAAACATGTTTATGCATGGACAGCTGAATCCCACTATAGCTGTCTCCTGGTTATTTTCAGGGAGGATGTAGTCAGAGTCTGAGCTTAGAATGCTATTAGACTGACCTAAAATAGGTGTCTACAGTATAGGATGAGAGGAATAGCTCTTCAGACACCACTGACAGCTTTGAGTAGACCTCTATCAACTATGTTGTAGGCTTAGACAGCTAGTTCAAGACACATTTACATGTAGACAGCTAAATGCAAGGCTCAGTCCTGCCTTCAATTTATGTGAAATGTTTAAATTTGTGACGTGTTAATTTATTCTTTATTGGTACAGCAACAACATAAAATGCTCAGATTATTCTTCCTAAAGTTAGGAAAATATGTTTTTCTTCATATGGATACCATTTGAAATGGCATGTTGCATAAAGATCATCACTAAATATAAAATTCAGAAGTGTTATGGGAAAAAAAAACTGGTGACTAATCTCATTGTTTTGGTGTCAACTACCACCCACAAATATTTATGAGTTGAAAAGAATAAACATCAGCCAAAATGTCTGTCCAGAAAGAACTGTGTTACTCAAATCTTTGTTTAGCTTTTTAAACACTCAATTAACTTTTAAATCTTTACCAAATTAAGATGTTATAGAAATCATGAGATTTGGAGATGGAAAATACTCACTCCCATTGTGTTAAGGCTTTAAAGCGCTGTGCTTCTGCTACATCCTCAGATAATAACAAACTGATTGTTTTTCTCTCCCTTCAATTCTGAACTCCTTCGAGCCCTGCTGTAACCAGCTCAAGCAGTGGCTAATGCTCAGATTCAGCCACATATAAACAGGATTGGTGCAAAACCCCACCTTCACCAGCCTCCCTGTGCCTAGCATATTAAAAAAATCAAAAGACACACCAGAGCAGTGTTTCAGAGGTCCTGAACAACTAAAGCAATTGCCTGTAACAACTTAGTCTGATTTCCCTGGAAGAAATGTACAGGAGTGCATAAGATCAACCCAGATTTTTCCTGATAAGATGATGAAAGGTCTCAAAGGTATCATTAGAGATGCAGAATCTTTATTTACTACTACAAGGGGCTCATCCATCCACAGTACAATGAAGCCTGTCAGTTAACAAAGATAAATTATACTTTCATTGAGTAAAAGATTAGAAACCACGTTTTCTTGTTACAATTTTCTCAGTCTTTCCAAAACCAGAAAACTGACATCTAGTTATCAAGGATCCACTTCTTCTTGCAAAGGAAATAATCTCTGTTCTAGTGAGACCCCACCTGGAGTACTGCATCCAGCTGGGGCACCCACGACATAAGAAGGATATAGACCAGTTGGAGCGAGTCCAGAGGAGGCCACAAAGATGCTCAGAGGGCTGGAGCCCCTCTCCTGTGATGAAAGGCTGAGAGAGTTGGGCTTGGTCAGCCTGGAGAAGAGAAAGCTCCAGGAAGACCTTATAGCAGCCTTCCAGTACCTGAAGGGGCTACAAGGGAGCTGGGGGGGACTTTTTACAAGGGTCTGTAGTGACAGGACAAGGAGTAACAGGTTTAAATTGAAAGTGGGGAGCGTTAGATTGGATATCAGGAAGAAATTCTTCAGAGAGGGGATGATGAGACACTGGAACAGGTTATCCAGAGAAGCTGTGGATGCCCCATCCCTGGCAGTGTTCAAGGCCAGGCTGGATGAGGCTTTGAGCAACCTGGTCTAGCGGAAGGTGTCCCTGCCCATGGCAGGGGGTTGGAACTGGATGGTCTTTAAGGTCCCTTCCAACCCAAACCATTTTGGGATTCTATGAAGATGTCCTGTCCAATGGGACATGCTTTCCACCTTAAACCACAATAGCAACATTTATGGAGGGAACCTTGAAAAGGGCTAGTCATATAACTACAAAGGGCTGGGAGAAAGAAAAATCAGCTTGTGGAACAACATTTAATCAATTAATGCTAATTCCAAGTAGAAGAACTCAAGCAGAGAAGGACATACACCAGAATAGTGGTGCAAGACTCAAGTTACTACATAGACAGCAGAAATAATTTGCTCTGAAAACAAGGAGCTTCAGGAAACAACATAGATTGAAAATCGTATTTCCAGTCTTCACAGCGAATAAGTTTCAATCGTTCCACCATTCAAGGTCAATTCATAAAATGGCTTTGCAGACACACAGACAGACTATATTTGGAGTGTGTTATTTGCAGCAGATAAAATCGCTCACACCACTGGTAGTCAGACATGACCCCTTTATCGGTGGACATTTCAAAGCAGATTCCTTTTGTAGATTTTAAGTCATGAATATCTCCTGAGCCTAATGTGTCATTCGAACTCATTAAAACAATGTCTTTTTAATATTTACACTCCAAAATATGTTCTTTTGCTCACTTAAGACACATGGCGCTCTGGCTAATGAAGTGCTGCCAAATGATCTGCTACGTTGTAAATGGGGCATACAGAAGTGGACAAGATAATTATATTATTTATCAAGTGACTTTTCAATCAAAGTCAAGTAGTCTTAGTAAATCATAGGGAAAGTGAAAAAAAAAAAGATCTTGGTGTGCTTGTGAAAAACACTGTTATAGAGTAGGTTCCTTTTTATTTGCTTCTAGAGAGAATATATGAGCATGCATTGAAATGAGCTGAATACTTTTGTATTTGTATAATTATATTAAATATATAGATGCATTTTTATATATACATTTCTGTATTTTCAGATACATTTTTACAGAGGTCTGAAGGTGAAAGCATACTCAACATTGATAATATCAATCACAGTATCTTAAAAAACTGTGGATCCTCTTCATTGTATTCACAATGAGGTTTATGTTTCAAAGATTCTTTCAATTTCTTTTGACACATAACTGCCGAAATTTGAGACAAAACTAGTGGAGGCAATTATGAAGTCACAGATCTGGTAAGACACGAATAAGCATTGAACATGGCCAAAATGGGAGGTGGGGGTGGGGGGTGGGGGTAGGTAAGGTGTTTACAGTAATATTCCCCTTAATATTAAGTCATGATATCATAGAAGCATAATTTCAATTTCTAGAGTGACTGGCAATCTGTCACAGCTAGCAATTTCATAAATAAAAATCTGCATTCAGGAATTCTTTTTCAGCTTTTGAGTGAACTACAGATCTATATATTTAAATGAGACCAAATAGGAGAAGAAAGTAGTCATTTGAATAAACAAATCAGCAATCTTTTTTAAAATATTATTCTCTTCCCTGCTTGCCAACTTTCTCTATTTTTATTTTCTTTTCTTGACTGTCATCACTGAGTTGCCATAACATCCCCAATGGGCTGTTGCTGACTCTGCTAACAAGCTACAATTGCTGTTGTTAACATCACCAAAATGTGTTAGGCAAGGCAGGTCCAGCCGGGCTGGTACTGGCATGCCCAGAGAAGGTCAATTCACCTGCTGTAGGCAAACCACAGCGATGGGCAACTCTTCTTGCATTAGGCAAGGAACAATTTTAGGCAGAAATAGGAAGGTAGGACCAGGTTTTGGGACATTCAGTTCTCTGCTATTTCTGCCATGAAGCACAAAGTATAGTTGCAAAATATCTGGTACTCAGGGTGAGCTGTTTCTGGAACAATGGTGTCTGGTTCTACTACTCTTGGCATCTGCAGAGATTTAAAAGGCTCCTAAGACTGCAAGTATACTCAGTAAAATATGTTACAATTTTTATACTCATCCAAAGTGTCCTGGTGCATCTATGGCACTGTATAAAGTAAAAACAATGACACAGGAAAAATACAGTCATATGAAAGACCTGACCACCCCCTAAGTTTAGGGAAATATTATGTAAGAAACTGTTAAAATGGGATGGTAAATTTACTTCCAAAGAAGAACCACAAAGAGCTGGTGAAGGGTCTGGAGCACAAGTCCTGTGAGGAGCAGCTACCCCCTCCTAGGCAGCTATCAGAAACTGCTGCATGGTAAGTCTAACTACTTCAGCTAAACAGTCATACTAACTGGTCACCTTAACAGAAACAGAGTTATTGATGAGGGAAACTTGTCACAAGGCCACACCCTCCTGCTTTAGAAGAGGTATCATGAATTCAGGATTTATGCAGTATCTGGAAACTATCATTTGATGCTACTAATGTTATCCCTTTATTAAACGTGAAACAATAAACCCAGGGATGAAATAGTCAGTAATCACTCTTCTGGTAAAAAAGTTCTCACTGTACTTTCTAGACTGATGGCAAGCAAAGGAAACTTAGTAACATGTCTTCTCAGGCTCTGTCCTAAAAGATTTCAAGTTCTCTCTTTGATTTTCTTATTGTACTATCTTAAGAAAATAGCTAATGACTGAGATATTCCAACTACTTCACTTTCCAACTTTGCTTTCCACTATGGCAAATCAATTTATTTTATCACAAACAGAAATGCTTGCATTTGATTTGGTAATTCTGTTGTTACAGTTTCATGTTCATGATGACACAAATAGGCATGAGAAAGAATTAAGGCCCAAGATGGCAACATACAAAGCCGTTTAAGCCTCTAAAATATTTTAGATGAGCAGTGGGCAATATCTGTCCAACAGCTCAACAGTGTGTTTTCCAGAAAGAACTCTTTGGAGTTTGGTTTTTTTTTTTTTTAACCTTAGCTATAATACTTGATTCAAATAATATTACCTTATAGATTATGTTCCTTTTCTGTGAAAGAATATTGAAACTGAGTCTTCAACAAATTCCTGCTAAAACTCAACATAAAATCTTAATTTTGTAAGAAGTTATTAAGAAACTGCAGTGTTTGCGCAGTGTAATTTCAGAAGTTCACCTGTCCAACAATTTATATTTCCACTATGCATAGGAATGTTGAAACATTTTACTATACCAAACATTTTCAGTAGGCACGTGATGTGATCTGGTGATGTGCAACCAGAGCAGAGCAATGTTGGCACATGAAAATGAATGTTGGGTAGTGTGATGACATGATTATTAGATGAAGGCCGATACAGAAAAATTATTTACATGTGTGAAATAAATCATATCTTTAACTGATAGTAAGGCAGATTTCATGGTCCCATGAAAGAGAAAAGGGCTGTGAGAAGGAGGTTGTTGAATGCATGAGAGATAAAGAAGAGAAACAACAGTGAAAATTATGGATAAATTACTTTGTAGGCCAACCATGGCAGAAGGTCAGCAGTCTTTGACACAGGAATTGTATTGGTCATTTACTTTGATATCACGAGGAAATTCTGGGGGCAGGGGTAACCTATCATCAGACTTTTTAGTAAAAGGATCATACTGGTTCTGTATTTGTTTAGTCAGAGTCCAATGTAGGGTGAGCATCAGGTAAGCCAAAAACAAGAGGAGAGAGGAAATCACACTGAAACCACATAAAAATAGCAGTGTTCTCTGTCCTGGAAGGAAAAATTGACTTAAAAAACATCTGCTGGAAGAAAAATAAATAGAAGATATACATACATTTTTTAAATGTTAGTTGTACTCTAGAAACCAATGTAAAACACCTGCAGGCTGGCTAGACCAGTATAATTAGCTACTCTCTATACTTTTCTCATAATAGGAATTTGCACCCTTACTGCAATAGAAAGCTGTATAAAAGTAACAGAGTAGGAAATTATCTCCACAGTGAAAAAGGAACTCACTGTTGTTACAACAGATATACACTAGAAATTTTCTGACAATATGACCATTGACTCAGAGTAGAAAATATTCTGTTCTCTATCACTCTTAAATTCACCATTACAGCTGTTGTTATATCCTAGTCATATTATTTTTGGAGATCCCAGGCAAAACTAAATGTTAACTCAGTTTTTGCAACTTACTATATGCTGGTTTCATGATATGGGTTGGCTACGCTAAAGACAAGGATGATCTTTGAACAAGGATAATCCTTCATATAAGGGGCTTAAAAGCTAGACATATTTGCAGGCACTTAGTGAAATATCACCATTTGGAGAGTTAACCTTATGAACTCAGCTCCTCCACATAACAATTTTTTTCAGCTAGAGTTTGTGTTTCACTGCATACCAGTATACAGCATTTCCCTTTTTTTATTTTGAGATTAAAAGAAGAGATGCTACAGAAGGACTCAGTTCCTAAGAGAAGTTATGCTGCTCTATTCTCCTCCACCATTCACATCTCCCAGAAAAGTTCTGCATTGGCTCATGTTGAGTGAGGGCTGGTGGGGGAGTTGCACACTGGATTCCTTTCCCTCCCTCCTTCATATTTCCTACAGAAATCTGCATAACACTGGGGTTGTTTAGATGAGAGAAAGCTGGGGAGGGGGCACTGCAGTGTTCTAGTAAAAATATTGTCTAAGTCCCTTACGGGCAAGTTGGGAAGAAAAACATATAATTAAATAAATTCCTGATAGTAAAGATAGTCAGGCTCTGAATTCATTGCCTTGTAAGACTATGAAACAGGCATTGCTAATCCCACCTTTCAACAGGAAATTAATGGTACTATAATACAATCCTCAGAAACAGTACTTCCCTTGGCTAGTTCTTTGCCCAGTTTATAATTCTTGACATATTCACTGTTTTCTCCAACGGAATTAATATTTTTTTCTCGTAATCTATATACACCAGCTTTCACACACTCATCTACTAAACCCACATTTTTTAAAAATGGGGTGCCAGCTGGGTGAATATATCCCAGCTTACCTTTGGTGCACGGTGCCACCATGCAACTCAGTCCATGGTCCAGCGAAGAGCAGGTCTGTAGCAGCAACCACCACAGGCCACTTCTCCCCTCTGTGATATTACTAGGGGCATTTCTTGCAAGATGAAGACTACCGTCAGCAGTTCCTAAGTAATAAAGGAGGGAGGATTTCTCCCCTGTACCAGGAGGTGTGATTATTAAGTGGTTCTGAGCACATACCAATAAGCCAAGCCCCAAAGCTGCAGCATATGCTATTCAACCATTAACCAGTTTTCTTCCCATCCAGCCAATTCAGCCTGCAGACCTCAGAAACCTGCCACCCAAAAGCCTGCTGTCTAATTTACCAAATCTATCTGAAGGATGAGCAGTGGAGGAGACACCTGTCAGCTTGAGGCAGTCTGGGTGGGAGGCAGGCTGTCCTTAGAGAGGCTATGAATGATGATGGAGCTAAATTTGGAGAGGTAAATTCTTCTGATGTGACAAGTAATCATGTGTGAGGTATGTATTGTTGGCTCTTAACTGAGAATGACAACAAAATGTAGTAGGAGTGTTGTGATAGAGATGCACTGAGCCAGGTGCTTGAAAACTCAACCATGTCAGTTGGATTAGAGTCAGTGCTCCAAAGGCAAAGCACAGGTTGTTGCTCTTTGCATACAGGATTGTTGTTAGCTAGTTTAACTCTTTTTTGTCTCCTTGTGAGCATCACCAAGGCTGTGACAGAGAGAGTGAGAAGGCAGAAGATAGAGGCCAGTTGCCCTTAACTCTGAGGTGAGAGAATCTTTAATTTAGGACTGCCTATTTTTGCCATGATGAATTGCAGTCTTCCTACTGTCTTAGAGTGTACAGGGTAAGGTTCATGTGCCCTGATGCTTAAACAAGTGTAAATTGAGATCTTCATGGTTTGGCACAGTTTTTCACCATTATCAGAAGCCCCAGAGATGTTTAGCAAGTGAAAATTAAATAAATAAATAAATAGATTTAAAAAAGGAAAAACAACCCCATAGGATTTGTCCCATAATGTTGGATTCCTTCAGCACCTCAGTCTGAGTGTAGCACAGCCAAGCATCACTCCATACCCTGAAACACTGCACAACTAGACATCATCACCTTGTGGTGACAGTCCTAAATAGTACTGCCACTGCTGACTTGTTGGCAGTGAACACTTGTGGCAGCTTCTAAAAACCCCTTCACAGAATCAAAATCCAACAATTCACTGATGTCTTTGTTGATGCCTAACAGAGAACCATGCTGCCCAACTGCATGTTCCACATTGTGCAATCCCATACTTCTCTAGGCGAGCACATGACACTCTGAGGGATGATACACTGGCAGGGTATTATGCCATAGCATCATTCCTTCTTCTGTGAGGCTTTGGAAGTTAAAACACCTTCTCTTTTGCTTGCACAGCATGCAATTCTTCCAGTTTGGCTCTCCATCATGCACATACGTCTGACTACCCTGAACAAATTCTGAGGGTTACTTATGTTTGAATGTAAGGTGGTATAGTATGTTCTGCTCAGCTCTTCTCATCCTTGCAGATTCCTGTTCTGCTACTATAGCTTTTCCTGTGATTTTATTTACCTTAAAGTATTGTCTGCACAGTGTGATCCAGTTAAGGCTAGGTATTAGCATCAGTTCTCAGTCTGTTAAAAATCATTCCCTAATACATTCTCTCAATTCAACCTACAGCTGCTTTGTATATGAGGTGTTGTTTTACTAAGCTTTCTGGGAGAAACATGTTGTCCTTGCGAATTATGGCTAGTTCCTTTAAAAAAAACAAAGCAATTTCCCAAATTTTCTTTCATAATATTTTGTACTCTTCTCCTGTTTAAGCAAGAAGGATTTGGTCATTTTTTTCTGCCTCGTTTCCAAGAACAAATGCAAGCATGCAAATATGAATTATCTAATAAAGGTTGAGTTTACTCTCTTCATCTAGGATAATAAGGTCTCTCTCCAGATACTAAATCTCATTAAAATTGTAGGAATTTAGATTGTAGTCTTTTATCATATTGTGCTAATACTCACCATCAGTTCTAAAAATTAATAGGGGGCAGTTATAACCACACACAGAGATCTCATTTCCTTAGGAAACCAGGCTAATACACAGTTCCTGCCCCATGAGCAGAGATGATGAAAGAGAAGATGAGTAGGAAACTAAGTAATGGAGAGAAGAGCACGTACAGAATATAAAACTGTGTGAGGGTGTCGAGGGGTTTATTTCTGCATTTCCCTTGATGAATTGAGATTTTCTTCCTCTTATTATAGACATGTTTTAAATGAGAGGTAGTGCCACCTGTTCTGTGTTATGAGCAGTAATCCCAGCACACAAACCCAGTAACTCGTAGATTTTAAGAGGAGATAGACTACCACAGAAAATTCAGACATTTTGATAAGAATTTTCTTCCCACAAATTAGAGCATAAAAAAAAGTCATTAGCACTTTTGACCTACAATGGCACAAGTTTTCACTGGGGATACTAAACAAGCTATAGTATCCTTCAGGAGAGCATGAAGTACTTAAAATTTTGGCAAGACCAAGAGTTCTGCATCAAACTTGTCTTCTAATCCTTCTGCGTACTCAGGGACCCACCCATTCCCTAATGTTTCCCATATGTCTCATCTCCACTCTTTCTTCCCCATGGATAGAGAGCCTGCTAGAGCCCCACAGCTTGGCAAGACCTGTCTCATCCTAGCCAGCACAACCTCTCTGGCACAGCACTAATGTGTGCCACAGCAAGAAACTTTCTATGTGCTAACTGTCTTCCCTCCACTCCTTTCCTGCCCTCTTCTAATTCTTCATCAAAATACCTTCAGGCCCCTCAGCCCCTTAACAATCATCTAAAAAAGAGAGGATACAGGTTTTGTAGTGAAAATTGGAAAAATCTAATTAAGCAGCTGCCAGCAATGTCTGCTTTCTACACTCCCAACAGCTGCATTACACATCCTTGCTCTTGTCCCTCTGTCCCTCCTTTACTGCTCTATAATCTGCTGTGATCTATTAGGCTGAAAATTGTAGTCCACATTCCTCATCAAGGCAGAGCCTGTTGGCTGTGCACTTAACTCACGCTGAAACCACTGAGGCTATCCCCGTGAATGCAGAACACGTGGCTCTCTTATGGGTCTCGGACACAGGTGAAGGTTAAGCCTCCTGACCCATTCATTACTCAGCAATACACCTGTAGATGGCTGTGTAAGTACAACAGCATAATGGTGTGGGGTTTTGTGTGTTTTTTTAAATATCACAGATTTTAGCTCCTTTCTTTATGTGCTAACAGATATTCTTTTGCCTCCAAGGCTATCATTAATTTGCAATTTCAATATTATATTGTGTTACTTGTTCATCTAATTGGGTTCATCTTGTTTAGCTATCCTCTCTCTGCTTCTAATAGTAACTTGCTATTTTTGTTATCTGTAAACAACAGATAAACAAACAAACAAAAAAATCAAAAGAGCTCCTCTACATTCTAATCTTCCCTTTTAGAAAGTGGATGAATCTACTCAGAATCCAGGTTGGAGTACTCAGGTTGGGAAGAGAAAGGTTTGGATTTGGGTCCTCCTTCTTGCAGATATTCTCAAGGCATTGATGAACTTAGTGCAAAGGATGGTTTCCTCTTTTGTAAGAGGACTGTTTCTTTCCAACACAAGAAATTATCATGACATAAAAGTTGTTCCTTTCTGAGCACAATTAGACTAGTATCAGCAGCTCACTGAGTTCTTTAAAAGAAGAGACAAAACCCATCTATTTTCAGATTGTCATGGTCCTTGCAAACTTGAATCACCAGGGGCTGCAGGGAAACCCCTGCCCCCGCCCACCCCCTCCCCACCTTCTGCACTCACCTGGGTGTCTGACTTGGCTCTCACATCCCACTCCTCTCTCCACTGCTTCTGCTTCCACTGCTGGTTCTCTTTTTGTGTTTTCCCTTCTGAAATATGTTAATCACAGAGGCCCTGACTCTCAGCTGTGGCTAGGGGCAGGTCTGACTTGGAGACAGGGGAGCTTCTCTCAAAGCTTCTCACAAGAGCCATCCCTGTGGCCCGTCCCTTGCTACCAAAAGCCCCCGTCACATAAACCCAGCACCACATGCATTTTCTTTCTGAGCACCTGTAGACAACGGAATGCATTACACATCTTCCTCCCAAAGCTCTGATTTGCTTGGATCCCATTTTACTCATTAACTAGTTCCTTCCACCTCAAATATGTCTGAAATCTGAACTCCATGAGTAATTGCCTTGTTGAGATGGAGTTAATGCACTGCATTTTGGTTTTGGAAATTTGTCCTTTTTCAACCCATTTCTGCAGTCAAAACCACTGACACTCCCTTCGGTTCTAGCCACCGCGGTTTATGGTTGTTTCATCTCTCCTGAAAGGTGACTTTTTAGGAGGAAGATGTAGGGAACTAGCAGTGACAAGCAATCCTTATCCAAATCTTACGTCTCCTCCCTCCTCTCCTAAGGGTGTAGTTGACTTTCATCTGATCCGCATGTGCTTCCTGAAACCCAGTGCCTCAACTGACCACAAACACTGGACATCAGAGATACCCTGAGACTTTTGTTCAGAAATCATAAATTTGGTTAGATGTTCCGTAGTGTTGTTTCTGTCAAACCCCAAAGCAACCCAGGTACAGCAGCAACTGTCTGGTTGACTGCTTGCATTAAAGTACACTATGACTGCACAAAAGTAAATCCAGTGGTACACCATCCCAACTGAAGCGTGCTTTAGGGTGGGTTGCCTAGGCTTATGGTACCTGTCAGGTGGCCACCTGCATGTTTAGTCACATCAGTACCATACAGCAGGTTGGCATCATGCAGCTTCTAGTAAAGCAGTCCTAAATGCCCCATTCACTTGATAACTCTGAGACTGAGTAAAAGGAAGGCATTGCCCCAGGTTACAGTCTCAGACAAACACTCACATGAAAAAAGGGGACTTAGCAGAATGGTATGCTGTCCATCATCCTTATCCCTCAGTACCATTGCATTTAATGGAGATCTACAGCTGAAGGAAATCTGATTGGGATGAAATGAAGTTAAATCCCTTATGAAATCCATAAGGGACAAGGTAGATGCATGCCTATAGGAACTAAAAAGGCAAGAGAGTTCCATGTACTTGAGGCCCTGCAGTATATACATTTGAGATACGAACAGGAAAGCAACAGCAAAGCATCAAAGAACTCCTGTTGCTGATGACTGACCCTCTCTTCTGGGAAGTCATGGCTATGACCATAGCTTTAGAATATAAGCCTAAAAGAAAAATTGTTTTAAAATTTATCTTTTTAAAACCAGAGATTAAGCATGTAATATCTAACCATTAGAGCTGATTTCACACTAGGGCTGAAACATACATATACACTAACATTACAGTCCCAGCCGACTCATTGTCCTCTGTTTTGTGCTCTGAAGAATAAAAGCCAGCTAATGGCTTCCCATATCTCTTTCTACACCAAGAGACTCTCTCTGAATAAGCAGGCTGCTGGAAAATATAAAATCAAGCAGCTGCATACTAAATACCAACAGCTGCAGAAGCACATTGCTGGGCCATTGGTAACACATGCCACTCACTTTATGTAGAGTTGCTTGGGAAGGGGATTTGTTAGACAGACAGGCTAGAACAGAAAGGGAAACATTTTTCTTCCTGCTGCTGTTTTAAATTCCCCTCTTCCCCATCCTTTCATGTCTCACTTTGCTTTTTCATGTTAAACAATGGCAGAAATTCATATGATTCACTGACATAAAATCTATAGGGATAGATTCTCATGTCCTCTCTTGTCTGGGAAATCCCTCCCGCTCCTCAAAAGCAAAAATATATAGGAGTTACAACCTTTGAAACTTGTATGTATGTGGTCTCTGTGCCAGTGATGGCTGCCCTGCATACAAGGACGTGTCAGGGCCAGAAGACTCATTTCAGCCATGGTTGGTGGGGAGGACCTGCTAGGGCCGCTTCCAAAAGGACAGGACCTGTCCAAAGTCCAATTGCAGCCTTGGGTTCCCAATAGTGGCAGCTCAAGAATGCTGTGAACAGGACCTACCATCGCTGAAAGGGAACGTGTGAAACAGCAGTTCTTTCAGGCCCCACTGCTTTATTTTCTGTCAAACAGCTCCACGACTAACAGTCTCCACAGAAGGATTCTCACAGACCTGCTACTTACGCAGAACCACATATTTCAGGTATTTGCAATGGTATGGGGACCTAAGCCTTTGCTAGTATTACCCATTCTCGAGGTTTTAGGGATTGTAAAACCCGCTGTAGGCAAGTTACCTTTAATCATCTTTAACTCAAGGTAGGCTATGAAAAAAGCAACTTCCCAAATTCCAAACAAGACAATGCAAGACAAAAAGGATTATAAAGACACAGGCATACAGAACCAAAAGGGAAGAAGTTTCTGAAGATTTAGATGAGGTTTAAAGGAATGTCAGCCTTGTGTGGTTCAACTGACAAACTGACAGGCTCCTCACAGTCTTCCCAGCTGAGGACTTCTCACATGACTCAGATTGTCTTTACAGAAGGGATTCGGCATTTGAGAAACCCACTGGCTAAACTGATGCTCAAACCTCCGAGGCATCTTCTCTGTAGATCAATCTTTACCTTTTATAAAAGCCTCTTAAGTGGCTACCAGGCTTTAGATACAGGCATGCTCTCCAGCGCCAAAGGAAACACTCTGATGCACAAATTTGATATGATAATGTATTATCAAAATCAGGAAGATGGAAGTGATGAACTTGCTGAATTCCTTGGGCACCAAAGGTAAAACCTGCTGAATTCCCCAGACTCTCTCCATTACTGAAGTTTTTAGCAGGGGATGATCTTGCCAAGTCTATTGAAAGGCTATGTCCTCTCTGTGTACTAGAAGTGTTCCTCACTGGTTCATGGTGGAAGCACTGGGAAGTTGGTATGTTGTCCAGAGCCCTACGGTGGAGAACGCCACCTCAGCTGCGTGTGAACCCAGGCTGAGCTGAGCACACCCAGACTCTGACGAACTAGGCTGAAGCCAGATTTGTAAACGATTAAAAACTCTCTGATTTGCAAATTCATGTGACTGGAAAGTACCATGTGAGTCCAGAGCATGATACCTACCTACTGATCCAAACTCAATGAACATTTTCCACAGTGTCATGTTCATATCTGGTCACAGTGGGAGGGAGATGTCTAAATAGGAGAGTGAGATACAATTCCAACTCGGGATTAACAGGAAAAATTTTCTATAAAAGGTATCAATTGGTCTCCCCAGTTTACCAGCCATTATGCTTGGCCCTAGAACAGGAAGATGCAATCAAGACAGCTTTGCGCCATGTATTTGTCCAAACCTCTTCTGAAGTGATGATACTGAACTCCTTTACCAAATTGGCCTCAACAAATAGGCCTTTAAAATCATAGAATCATAGAATCACTGGGTTGGAAAAGACCTTAGAGATCATCCAGTCCAACCGTATAATGAATGAACCATTTTATCCTTGACGTCCTGAGAGGGATGAGGCATGACAGTCATATTTAATAGGAAGAAGTGTAGTAGGTTTATTCCTGTAATACAGAAAAGTCTCCTAATTTCTATTTAGTTTCCCAAGCACAGTATAAAGACATGAATTGAACAAACACAGTGATATAATCAGAGATACAGAAGTAAATAATTTGGCTTAAAATTTCCCAGGCAAAGAATGACTCTTGAGAACCTCTTACAGCCAACCTGATCGGAGAGTGGACTGTTGGTGGAAACTTGGTTCTGGCATACAGAGAGTGTCCAATTATGAGACCTTATTCAAGTGTGATGAGCACTAATTAATAAATGTAAATAGGAAATTGAGACAGTACGAGTACTTTAAAAGACATCTGTAAAAGAAGAAATGGATGTGTGTTCCTCAAAACTTTCCCCCTCACAATATATACCAACATCTCTTTCATACACTGGTATATAAAAGACTCTGTATTGGTAAAACACAACATAATGAAATCATGTCACAAGAATGTACATACTGAAAACTCAGAGTTATTTAAGATTGAAATTTTTAACATAGGCAACCTGGTTATCCTTTAAGGAAAACCCAGAATGCTATTTTTTCTTCAGAAGTTTTCTGCCTGTCTTCAGTGATATTGTTATTAGCAGGAAACGTAGCCTTCTAACAATTTCTCCAATTTCTCCAAATAATTCTTGTCCATTGATCTACCTTATATCATCTAAAAATGTCATACACTTCAAGTGCCTTTCCAGCACTTATCTTTACTATTGACTTATTTACTGTATTCTTCATCTTGATAAGATGAAGAAACATGCATAAGATGAATATGCATAACATGCATAACATCATAAGATGAAGAAACATCATTCATAAACATGCTTGAAAAAATCACCTCAGCACACACACAGGAAGTCTGATCATTGTTTCTGTCAAGAAAGTCTCCAAGTACCTGGTTGGTATACTGGATTAAACAACACTGTGGCAAGCAGATTTTAGTTTCCTGCCAGCCACAGGAGGGGAAATATTTTAGATTTGTAGAAGTACAAATCTAATGAAAACCAGGACCTACTTCCTCTTCACACTCTATTTATTCTCCACAGTTACACCAGACTGGAACAAAACTCTACCTACACTCATTTCAAGAGTGTACATTATCAAGCAATAAGCAATTCATGCTGCTATGCTTTTCCTGTATCCTAAAGCTAAGTTTCTGTGCAACGTTATTTACTGTCATGGTTTATGCCCAGTCAGTGGGTAAGCACCACACAGCACCAGTGGGATGAGGAGGAGAATCAGAGGTAAAGACAAGAAAATTTATGGGCTGAGAAAATAACAGTTTGATAGTTGAAAACAAATTAAATAAAATAATGATAATAATATGTAATGAAAATACTAATATGTCATGAAAATTATAGGATAAAAACCCAAATGATACAACTGCTCAACACCTGTCACCCAACACCCAGCCAGTCCCCAGGCAGCAAGAGCCAGAGCCAGAGGGAGAGGTCAAGCCAGAGTCCAAGAGATACAAAAGACCTGAGGGGAGGAACCCTAGCTCAACTCTCCCCAATTTATATACTGTGCATACTGTGCATGACATCTTATGGCATGAAATATCCCTTTGGTCAGTTTTATTCAGCTGTCCTGGCTGTGTCTGCTCCACGCCTCTGGAAGAGAAGAAGCTGGGAACACAGGTGCAGCATGAGGAACTGAAAAAAGTCTTTGGCTTAATATAAATATTGCTTGGCAACAACTAAAACATCACTGTGTTATCAACATATTACCTACTGAGAAGAAAATTCTATCCCAGCCAAAATCAATAGAATTCCAGAATTTTATTGCAACTTAAGAAGCAAAAGCTACTTTGGTAAGGAGAATGTCAGGGGAGAAATGTTCATAGATAGAGACAGATAGAATTGAGCTTCAGAATCACGTCAGGCTGAATTATAGCATTTATCTAACTGTGATGTCTGCTGAGCAGTAACAGACAATAGTGCAAGTCTGCCAAAAAGAAGACCATTAAAATGGGCTCCTCCTCAAGATCTGTTCTCCACAAGCTCTCTTTCTGCCTGTCAACTCTTGTAATTGTCACATTTGTTAACTTAGGAAGATATAGAAATCATATACCATTCAGCTATGAAAGCAATAATGAAAATAATGGCATTACTTCATAATGCCCAGATCATTTTTTGGAAGAGAAGGCTCAGGTAAAATGCAATGATTCAGGGAAGAGTTTGATCTGGAGTCAGATGTTCAGTATAATTCTAGGTTCAATGAACAAACAGATGGTATTTCTACCATAGTCATCACCTGCGGTGCAGGAACACAGAGACTGTTCAAGAGACTTGCCTTGTCCTGATGCTACCATCCACTTTTCAGGATCTTTTGTCCTCCATCTATGAATAAAAAAAAGCATCTCATTGTGCTGCTGTAATCTCCTGGAATTTTTCATCACCAGGGGAACTGAATAAGCATATATAACCTAAGGGTGACTTTAAACCATCATAGATATCAGAGAGAGTAGCAGCCGATGTTTTGACAAGCCATTGTCAAACTAATATGGAATATCCTCCCCCCAAACCCCATCCCCTTACTCACTAGTCTGACAATAATTTTAACCCTGAATCTGGAGACAAAGCAGTAAACCTATGCACCCAGTCTATAAAAATGAAAAGATAAAATATACTTGACAAAGGTACATTAGTCTTGTCTACTTCTAGAAAGCACATTAACTATCCCCAGCCAATCCTTCATCCTCTGATCCACGTGTGCACTTTCTGCTTCAGTCTGGCTCATTAAGGCCTTTTTCCCAGATGTTGTGAAATTTAGTCTTTGTAAATTTCTGTCCAATTAGAGTATAAAAATACAAAGAGTGACATATGAATTCTGCTTTTAAAGAAAAGCAACACCTTGAAATGTCATCCACTTTTCTCTTCACAGTTGCTATGAGAATATCAAAACTCCTTCCCCAAGTCCATTCTCCTGGCCAAGGCATCACATCTAATGAAGTGCACTATTTGTATATTAAAACTTAACTGTTCTAAACACTTTTTTTATTCTTCTAATAAGGCTTTGACAAGTGGTTGAATGATATAGTTAATGGCAAGAGAACCTGGGCAGAAGAGAGGACCAAATAAAGGGAGGCTGTCTTTTCTGCTATCATTTTGCCTCAGTACAGAGCACTACTCACGAACATGATTCCTTCTGAATTCCAGCTGTCACAGAGCCATCAGTGTCTTCTTGCTGAATATTATTTTCCTGCTAAACCACTCACTCATCTCAACTCCATGTACTGTTCATGTCACTGAATGGCTGCATAAAACAGCTTCTTTAATACTTGTGAATTAATTGCTACATGTGGAACAGTATTCCCACAGAGAAGATCTGAAATTTGTTACCTTAGCAACGAAAGCATGTTAATTTATTATGTATGTGTGTTTACATTCACTTATTTCTTCAGATGTTTTACAGGAATGAGAAGACATTCCCAGTTTCTAAACCTGAGATTTTAAATTACATGAATGAGTCAGGGTAGTTGTTAATATCATGAGCAGGTCACATTGCTATATACCTTCAACTCATCTAAGCAGAATCTTCTCAAACTGAGATGACCAGAGGTTGCTATAATTCCCAGCCAGCACAAGTGGGGTTTGTCCTACGTTGTGATTTCTAGATTATTTCTGTTTTAGGTAAGGGTAGTTCTGTGCTGGACCAATGTGCCATGAGCTGTACTGATTAGTTGTCCACAAAATGTACTAAAATGCCACTTCTAACTGTGCTGTATTCCAGAACCTATAAAATTAGTTTAATTTAAAAACTATGCAAATTAACACTTTTATTTTGGGCTTGGATTAAGAATAAATGAAAGGGCTTTATAACTTTCACAGCTCCCATAGGGTGTCTGGGACTTCATTCAATCCTAAAACATAAAAAACTCAGCCTACAGGTTATCTTCTAGAAGAAGCTATTTCTTCTAGAAGAAAAATCTTCATGTATATCAATAGTTTAAGCTATATTTTAAATCATAACCCAGTATTTTAAAATATGGAATAATACAACATATTTCAACAGAAATCAACATGGTGTAAAGAATGCTAATCTTCTGTTTGCAACTCTGGTCAAAGCAAACTATTCCTTCTGTACTCTATATTTTTCATAAAAAAATTTTTATATTACTTTTTAATGTAAAAATATACCAGGACAATCAGGCTGCTGCAAATATGTCAATAAGCATCTGTTATGACTCAGAAAGAAGAAGAAGCTGTGACACTGAAAGCAGCAGAAGCATGTCACTCACAGCTTAGACCAAGTCAAACACAGCTGAGCCCCAAGGCCTATTTCTGCAAAGCAGAAATGCATGGCCTTTGCTCAGCTCTGTTGGAAAAATGTCATTGGGCTGTGAGAGAGTACCCAAGCTAAGCCACATAGGAAAAGAAAAGAAAAACAAAACAAGAAAATGGGAAATTTTTGAGATAATAATAGTAACCTGAGTGAGAAATAATCATGTGAAATGGCATAAAACCCTGAGAAAACACTGACATTTCAGAAAATGGTATTCACAAGATGAGCATGTTGAATCAGCAATGGAGAACCATGTTCCTCACTTCACTGCCCACCACCCAGCCACACAGACTCCTGGAGTACCCATAAAGGAGTGAGCATTTTAATGCTCAGCTTAGCAACAGCCTAGTTCCAGCTCCTACTGTGGGTTTCACCCAAAAAGTGGCTGTTGGGCGGTCAAGGTGACCCTGATTGCAACTCTCTGCACATGGTGAAGATGCCAAAAAAAAAAGTGATCTAGCAGTGAGAAAATCAGGCTGCAGGATCCTGTGATAAACATTGTATGTCAACCGTGGGGAGGGTAGAAGTCCCCCAGAATTGCTGGAGTCTTCCTGTTCTGCTTGTTACACCTTAGATATCTTAGCATTATAGAATGGTTTGGGCTGGAAGTCTCATCCAGCCTTGCCTTGAAGATATCCAGGAATGGGGCATCCTGTTCCAGTGCTTCACCACCCTCTCTGGGAAGAATTTCTTCCTTCTATCTGAGCTTAATCTACCTTATTTCAGTTTAAAGCCATTAGCCCTTGTCCTGTCAACTATACACCCTTGTAAAATGTCCAGTCAACTTTCAGAGAAAAAAATATTCTCAGAGCAGACACTACTCTGCAGATTTTGGAAATACGACCATGAGGTTTTGTGATGCTGGTTTCGTTGCAACTGGCATTTGGAGCTTTGGTCTCATCTGTGCCCATGGTGTTATTGTCCCTGAATTACCAGAGTGTGATTTCACCTAGCACACTTTCATATAGAGCATATCAGCAACTTTGCTGGGAATTAGTATCATACAAAATTGATATTTGGTGATCTGTTTTATTTTTAATTCCTAAGTGGTGCTTCATTATCTTTAAAGATTATTCTTTTGTTGTTTGCAGGCAGCAATGAAAAGAAATGTAGTACTCTGATGTGCACACAGGAACAAAGGACAGTGAAACCAGAACACATGCAAAAGGCAACAATGGTCCAGTGAGTGTCTCCAAGTAATTTAATTAAATTTTACACTGGCTTGCAATCATGTAATCCTGGGGGTGACTTGAAGCATCTGAAACAATGGAACAGAATTTGGTGCTCTATTTATTTTTTTTCTCCTGAAGAGAGTACCAAAATAATCTCAGCATGGGCAACCAAGAGGGATGCGGACTTGGCTTGAGCTAACTGGCAGAGAATGAAGTGACGCTCGGGCAGGACACTCTATCAGTCTGTAAGCCATCAGCTGAAAACAGCAAGGCTGCACCATGCTTCCTAGCTCACTTAAATGGGGTAGACAGGAAAAAAAAGAAGTGTCACTGCTTGGCAGCAACATGTGACTGATGGATGTGTCACTCAGCTGAACTATGACCCCATCCACCCCACTGCAGAGTCAAAGAGACAAGCACACATAAACAAGCAAATGCATAAATTGTAGTCGAGCTTTCATGAGACTGAATACTAAAGCAATACCTCAAAATATGGCCCTGGTCTCTTATTTTCTAAAAATGGTAGATGGTGGTTGGAATTTTGTCTATTGGGTGACGGAGGCCTTTGGGGAGTAAAAAGTCTGTTTTATTAAAGATTAGGAGACGTGAATTAAAAAAATATAACCAAAATTCCCACTCTATAAAGCAGTTGGATCCACAGCGTGGATGTGCGTTTCTAGAGTTTCTTACTCCAACCTTGCAGGAGTGAAGGCATTGGCATCAGAAGGAGCAGAGCAGACTCAAGGCTGTTGCTCAGTTCTAAGACCTCGAGCATGGGATCCCACTTTTTCATGAGTGCACAGTCCAAACACACAGTTTCCCCCAGTGCATCTACTGGCCTTATAAACTGTCCCAGAAAGCCATTTTGTCACTTTGATTAAGGGCAACAAAGCCAGCAAAATGCAGAGCAAACAGCTCTTTTTCAGCTCCAACAAGAAACAGTAACATCAGCAAGTTCTTAATGCCCCACTGACTTCGCTTCTGCATGATAGAAATACAGATGGTACAGTGAAAAACTAGCAGTGAGAAGAGCTACATAAAATGCAGAATTTCAAGATAATTCTGCAGAGTGCCATCCTGTTGAAACACATCTGTTCAGCTACAGAGACAAGCTGTGCTAGTTGCAGATTAATCTAAAGTAACAGACTTAAGGAGGCATATTACAGTCTGCACCAGCACAAGTGGCAGGGTTTAAACCAAACAGAACAAGCTAGCAATAAGTTTTTGACTTTAGACTAACTTTGACTCACATTAGGAAGAGAAAAGAGGAGTAAAAAGCCTAAATGACCTAATGGAGTGCAGCTGAAAACAAATTCAGCCATAAAGCATTAGTCTACTCAGGTATTATATAGGGGCCTATCACATTGATTTAATACCTGTTTGTATTCTGCAACACCTTATAACAATTAAAAGAGATGCTTAGCCTCACAAACATTTACTACTGAGCCATATCCTGCCATTTATTTGTATGATGATTTTCTTATAAAAGTTCACAAACTTTTACACCTGAAACTGTGGCATGTTTAGGGCTCTGAATGTTAAATTTGGAAAGGAACATAATGGTGAATATCTCTCCTTCTAGAAGGAAGAATATAAGGGCCTACAGATGGGTCTAGCAAAAAAGCAACACGTACATGCTCCTGCTACTGATGAATGCAAACAAATATTGCAGCTCTCTGCCTTTGGCAGATGGGGAAGAGTATATCTGCACCTTTGCTCAGCCGGGCACTTGGCATTCCTTCCCAGTAACTCCTGAGCTGGGCAGATCTACGGTGATTCACAGAAATATCCAGGTAATGCGGCCAGTCGCAGCTCAGAGTTCAGATGCTGTAGCAGGCTTCTCTAGACCAAAGAGAAGGGAGAGCTCAAACACTTTTACTGAGGCAGGTGCCATTGATTTGTTAGGTTTTGTCTTAATTTTTTTGGAGCAAAAAAGTACTAAAGAAGAAAATAAAAGTTTCAGATAAAACTCTACACACAAAAAAAAATCCTATTGGGCAAATCAAAAAGTGAAATCTCTCATCCCCTACCATAGATTAAAAATCAGTTAGAAGTTATAAAAAACAGTAATAACTAGTTATTGATTCTCATCACAAAGGAAGGTTTTTGTGATATGTGTTAATATAATACTAAAGGTAATAACAATGGTAGTGTAAGGCTGTTTATTTAATAGTAAATAAATGCCATGTTATATATTTATTAACAATCTAGAGAAGGGAAAAAATAGTGAAATGTGAAATTTGTACTCAGTTGACAATCATTTAACACAGTGGGGGCCAAAGGATGGGGCAGAAGGGGTCCAACTTCAGCTAAGAATGCTAGTGTAATGCACAGAAAATGAACAGCAATCTATATGGAGAGGAATGATAAGTCTTAGGGCAAGTTCAAACTAGACTATATCAAGGACACCAAAGGATCCTTGTGAAGAGCCAATGAACTACATCTCCGATGCCAGTGGTAGTTAAAAAAAGTTAACAGGATATTAGGTGATGACAGTAGCATATACCTATACACACCCACCCTTATGGATAGCATACTCCTATATTGTGCCATTATTTAAGCCCGTCATATAGCTCCATTCATAATCATGTGTTCAGTTCTGATGTCTTATTACTTATAAAGAAGTTTCAATGGAAATGGTGAAAAATATATTAAAAGGCCTGTATAAAAGACATTAAAAAGAAATATCAGAGAGAAGCAATGAATACTACAGACAGTGAAGAGGTGTATCAGATACAATTTTTGAAGCAGACACTCAACTCTGCTACTAACTTTCTGTAAAGTACCTGAAAACTTAGTTAATCTGGAAATTTGAAAGAAATTTGTTTTAAAATCAGACTAATCATATGCAGTTCACTACTACAATTCAAAAGAGGTAGTTGAATTTATAGAACAAAGGCAGCATTGGCCTACTTAAGGTTAAAAACAATGAACAAGCAAACAAAACAAACCTTCAGAGCTTCAGGCACAGGTATCATTTAGGACCAAAAAAAACCCCATTTAAAATAAGTATTTAATTAAAAATTGTCCAGACAGGATTTCTTATGCTTTCCTCTAAAAGATCTGGCTGCTTACAGAATACAGGAGCAGAGTGACAGGTTTCCCCTGGAGTGATGTCTGCTCTTTTAGCCTGTGCTCCTAAACTGGGTAATTGGGAATTGACTTAAAATCTCTGACATTAATGACGAAGAAAGATAATCTCTATTCTACTGAATTTTCTTAGACATTAATATAAACTGTTAAGATCATGGGTAAACTTTTCCCCACCTGATTTTTTTTTCCTTGCTGTTTCCAGAATGAGAATAAACACTGATCCTTCACTGGACCATACCCTGCCCTTGCAAGATGTTCCACCCCGTAGTACAGTACAAAAGAAGAACAACTCAGATCCCCCATAGCCCCATGTACTGCATAGAAAAAATGCATGTTCACTAAGAATTTTTTTCACAGTCATCAGTTTCAAAGACACCAGGAGAATACAGATGCTAATTTATAGATGCTAATAACTTGCATGATATTTCTTAGCCTCAGCTGACTTTTTCATTTTTTAAAAACTTTTTGAGAACACATTTTCATTTTCTCACAAAAAATGCAAGTGAAAATTAAGGGGAAAAATCATCTAGGCAATTCCAGAAGAAGAAAAAAATCATATATATATATATATATGGCAAATGCTGTTAATTGCTAAATGACAACATTTTTACCTGTTCTGTCAGAGTATTTGCAAAATACTTATAGCCAAGAATGTTTCAGGTTCTCATCAATTCTATATGAGGTGAACATATGCGAAAAGAAAGAAAACCATGCTTGAGAAGCAAGTCAGTGTTGCAAATACCAGCAAGAAAAAGCTAAATAATGTAGGAGGACCTGTTAAAGTTAGAAATGTAGATGGAAGATGATGAAATGAGATTAAATTGATTAGCATGTCATGCATATTATGGGAGAATAATTAAAAGGAGAGATTAAATTGTTGGATAGCCATCATGCCCACAGATAAAGAGTTCTGATTGAGTTGCAGTATAAGAGCAGAAGAACACAAATTTCAGGTTTCACACACAAGTTAAACGTCATGAAGTTGGATGTTCAGTTTTCCAGTGCAGCAGCAGGTAAAATACAGGGCAGACTTGTGGGAACTATATCACCTGAAACAAAAAGGCTGCTGGAGAAACTCTGGAAAAGAGCAGAGAACTGGTACCATGGATACTGAGATGGATTTATGCAAACAATTAAAATCATTATATATACCTTGATTAAGGGATTAGTGAAGTGAGACATAGTGAAATGTCAACATATTAAAGCAGAGAGGCATACAGAAATCAAAATTTCACAAAATTTTATTCTTCCAGAGGATTGTCTTACCTCTGGAAGCAAAAGCAAATAGTTTTGACATGTAAAAATAAACTAAAATACTCATGTTCTTTAATTAATGTGCATCAAAATTAAATATTAAATGAATAATAAAAAAATTTTTGCTTTCATGAATTATGTACAAAGCAAATCACCTTAACATTATGTTCAATCTAGTCATACAGACCCAAAAAAGGGGAACTGAAAAACAAGAAGAGTAATTTCCCTATGAAATGTGAAATGTGCTATGAGAATTACTCTCCAGATCTTAACCTCACTTTGTGACACTGCTTCCACATTATTAAAAAATAATAGTACAGAAACCGAAGCCAATATAATCCTTTATCATGGTAGAGATCAAACGGCATGACTGCCTTGACCTGTGAGGATGCCCGACGCTAGCTGGAGCCTTGAGCAGTGCTGGCAGCTCGCCTGACTGTCGTTCTTGTTTGCAGAAGAGAAATCACCTGTAGGGTGGCAGTTCCCTGTAGCTTTAAAAATGTAGGTACTAGAAAGCATATATTGAATAATTTCCCCCTTTCAAATAATTTAGGACAATTATGGTAGAATAGTTCACCTATCAGGATGAGATGTATACTTGGCGGCTACAGGAAAATAATTGGATTCTCTCAGCAATCTAAAGTGAGGACAAATCAGACAAGTTATAAATCAGGTATTAAGTCTCATTTAAAATAGTACAGTACATTAGTGCCTGATTGCTTTCTTAATCACCTTTGTTCTGTACAGAGCATCTGTCTTAGTCATTCTTTCCCCCTATACATAAGAACCCCCATACAATTATGCTGCTTAAACATTATACTATTTTGGATTGAGGAAGCTCCTCCTCTGCTCTTGGTGACAATTGTTCTACTCTGTACAAGAAGTTGGCTACTTTTTCCCAACAACAGAGTTGATGTACACTGTGATATCAAAAATGGTGTTTGATTAGTTAAATGGTGATTGTTTTCAGAAATCACTGTGTTATGATTATCTACCTTTTTTGATACCATGCTTTTTATTAATTTGTATTTGTATATAGTGTCTGAGAATTTCTTGCTGGGCTTTAAGCCTATATCTTACTGAAATAATAGAAACTACACCAGGTTCCTTTGACCGGCACAAAACTCAGATCTTTTTACCGTCACTGTCACTTGCCATCAATGAAAATTGCTCCCATTGAAATGTCTACCCTTTATTTCTCATATTAAAATGTAATTTGTTAACTCTGTAGCTGTCTTAATACTCACAAAACCTTATCTATCTATGGCTGATAGTAGCCAAGGCAAAAATGGGTCTGATGGCATTACTGTGGCTCCAAGTGGACAATCATGAATTCTGAAAATTATTAACATAGTGACAATAATGAGAAATCCCTCTGGACTGGATGAATAAATAGGGGATGCCTAAGCTTCTTCTGACTTTGGACATTATCCATGATGAAAAATCAGGGATGTTGTTAAGTCTGTGTGCAGAGTAGTAAAAATGGTGGAGTCTGCATTGCTACTGACTGCAGTACTCTTTGCAGCTGGTGATCCTACTCTCTCTGAAGTGGTTTTAGAGAGAAAAAAAAAAAAAGGAAACATTCTTGCAAAAATAAAAAAGAATGCATTTACTACTTATAGCAGAAATTACCTAGATTGCAAGTATAGAATGGCAAAACATAAGGCCAACTTTCCCATGAATTATGAAACCTTGATCTCTATAAAATATGAAATATATTTGTCATGTATTTAGTTCAGAAGGAGGATATCTTCATTGTTTTAAATATTGTTGAATCAGTATATCTGATTTCAGTCTTCAAGTTATGACTCCCAGGAATTTAAAACTACTGATAATTCATGGCTGAATAGTATTGGTCAGGATCAAAACAAGCAGAGTGCATGCCACTTTTTCATGGGAACAAATCTGTAAGTCTTGCTTTATGGTTCCTCTAGACAGAAATATTTCTTCTTTCATGAGGAATATTAATATAACAGCAATGGGGCATTTAACGCTGATGTCTGCAAGATTATAAAATCTTAATAGTCAAAGAACTGAGAGGTTATTTCAACAAACTTTAACCGCTGAGCTATTCAACGATGGATTCAAACTCAATCTGAGAAGAGATGGAGCTGCAACAGGAACTGTTTGTTCCAACATCTGTGTTGCTGTTTCAAGACGAGTAAACAAATATGCACAGTAAAACCTCTTCATGTCTAAGTAATTATTTCAGCTTTTTTTATGAATTGAATACTAAGTGAGTCTGACTGGGTCTGCGAAACTAATCTTCAATTATAAAAATTCATAAATGAAACAGAAAAATATTTTCATTAATTGCAAAATAAATGTAATGAGTCTCAGCAAAGCTCAATATGAGAGGTGTGAGTGCCTTTGGTTATAAGTTCTTAAAGAGATAAAATGAGAGAATTTTATGGTCCTTAGGTGCTAATTCTCTTTAAGTTTATCCTTAAATACCTCCTCAGTGTTCATCCATGTACAGAAGTTATGATGCCACCTATGCCACCCTTTTTTAAATGAACGTGTATTTTACTTCTCTCTCTGGAGTTTCAGGCTTATTATTCCCCCATTTGGAACATACCTTGTATTCTTCAGTTCTCAGGAAATCCTTACACTTCCCTCATCTCTCTTCCCTCTCAATATTTTTTTTTCATTATTTGCCTTGAAGACTTCAGTCTTGATATCCCCTGGGCAAAGAAGTGTTACATACAAACCATTCTCATAGCTCACTCTATTAGCTTCTCTGTCCCACTCTTAACCAGAAAATAAAATTCTCAATTGCTTTCCTGCAGCTGAAAACATTCTTAGCTAAAATATCACCTTTTCCAAAGCAAAGTATGAAAAGTAACTGCAACAATCACAGAGCAATATTCATTCCTGTCCTGAAGCTGATTTCTTTTCTCTGAGCCAACCAGCTCCCAGTCTACAACCCACCCCGATCCCCGCTGCAGCTTTTAGGTTTCACTATCATTGCATATGTTTGTGCACTTCTAACCCATCACCTGGTCTGGAGCAGCACAGCATGAGAAAGGTTTAGTCTGAAGGAGGAGGCGTCTGGACCCCAGTAACACACCACTTTTCTGTTTTATGGGAGTACTAAGCCGTTTAGCCTTCACTCAGACTAGAGGCCATTGAGCAGAAATCAGAGGGCAGCTGACCTCGTCACCAATAATCTGAGTCCCTTACCAAGAAAACTGGGGTCAGCATCCTGCATGTCCCTCAGCAAGCAGGAACCACAGGCAAGGACCTCTTCTAGGTTCCAAAGTGAGTAGGAAGCTGAATCGCCCAAAAGTGTTCATTAAAATTGTCTCATAGTATTCTTTCAGCTCTTCCAAAAGCCCAAGGTGAGCAAACCAAATCTCTCACCCAGTTACAAGTTTCTGACAGGAACCAACAGCAGAGGCTCAGAGAAAACAAGAAATGAACAGGGAATAGCACTGTGAAGCTTTCCCCACTGTATACTCCCACCTTCTGGCAAAATGCATTTCACAGACTTCCTAAACCAAAGCTTGTATCTGCATCCTTATTTTTAATGACTCCTTTCTTGAATATATCCTTGAGCCTTTTTAAGCTTTCAAGGTCCACTTCATGTGCAGTAATGGAAGACAATGCTTCTGCCTGGCAACAGTTTTCTTTCCTGTGTGTTCTATACATACATGTGATCGTTTCAGTTGCTGCCCCAGAAGTCTCATCCTGTGAAAAATAACTTGTTCCTATCTCACTTTGTCTATGTTATCTACATATTTTTATGTTTCTATCTGTTCCCTCTCCCTTTATCTAGCAACTGCTCTGTGCTTTTTATTATCTTCAACAACCTGCTATACCTGACTACGACCGATGATACACAGTATTCAAAACATCAATACAAGGTGGATTTTAGAGTGACATAGTGATATTTTCTGATTTGTTCACTGGTGTCTTCCTACTAATTTTTTAATACACTGTCCACCTTTTTGACCACTGATGAACATTGAATTGACATTTGTTTGAACTATCCACAAAAATGCCAAGATACATTTCCTGAATGGTAATAGCTGATTTACAGCCCATTTTTCTCTAGTTTAGTTAAGGTTGATACCATACCTTCTCCCCCTTCCTCCTGTTACTGAATTTCATCTTCAGGTGTATTACAAATCTTTCAGCCTCATTAGATCCCCTTGCAGCTCTTCATGGCCAACTTTTGTGTTTAAAATCAAAATAATTTCATATTGTCTGTAGATACTATTTTTTTCATCATTGCTTTTCCAGATTCTTTGTGATCTCTTGTCCTAGCTTAAATGTTTTAGATAAGGTTCAGAATTATATTCCTGTAATTCTGAGCTTTCATCCACCTATATCAAGATCTATAGGAAGGAGCATGGGGAATGTCAGAAATATAGTAAATTTAAAGAAGGATTTGGAAGTAAAAGGAGTGAACAGAACTTCTGTGTCTGAGACTACTTATATCTGAGATTATACCTGAGACTATTTTCAAACCAAATACATCTGATTCCTCTTCTTTCCACACCTGGTGATCCCAAGTGTGTCTACCAAGGTCAAATCTATTGATAAATGTGGGAACTGAGAGCAAAAGTATATCTATTCATAGCAAACTCACTGCCATCATAGTGCCAGCTCCATCCCAACCAAAATCTGAGATTATAAAGAAGCAATGCAAATTGCTGCCGACAGCAATAATTTTAGTCATTGGAGGCATTACTGGCCAGGAGCCCGACAACTCCTTTTGTTACTTAGCAAAAATTTGCTCAGTAAGTTTTTAGTTAAGATTAGGAAACTATTTCCCTCTTTTATTTATAATTCCAGTACATTGCTCAGTGTGTGGCAACATTCCTGTGAAAGTAAAGGAGTATATCTTTGATTTCTCTAGGTTTTTTCCCTTCTAGTGGCACATCACTTACTCTGCTACCTGAATTCCTTTCCCTCTGTGCATCCATTTTATAAAGCAAACTTTCGTTAAATTATGATATAACATTCCCCTCCTCCTCTGGATACCTGCTTCATTTAATACAGAACACTTTAATGGTTCAGCAAAGAAAAAATATTTACTTGGAGGTGTATTTTTTTTTTTTCTTATTCTTCCAAAGCAACACTTAAATTCCCCCCCATCCTCCTTCTAGATATTTCTGGAGCATTGAATACCATAATCTGTGAGCATTTCATGAGCCATGAGTTCTCTTAGTATCATCCTGGGAGACACTGTAGAGTTCAGACTGTCTCACCCACCAATCCCTTTAAGGCTCCTAACAAAGTGAACAAGACTGTGAAAAATAAGGTAATTAGATAACAGCAGTTCAGTATTGTGTAGCATGTTGTAAAAAAGGAAAGAAAATCTATAACATTCGTCTCTCTGGCGTTCTGCAGTGAAGGGCGTAATATTTGCAATGCATAAAACAGGTACTGTCATGTTCTCAATACACATCTCTGGAACAGTCTTCACTAGTCAGAGCAGATATTCACATTAAAATCCATTAATTTAATCCATTAAAGGCTATTAAAAACTTAGAGGATGATGGACCATTCATAACCTAAGCACTTACAGAAATCTTGTAATTGAGAAATCCTCACACTTCACAAAAAACTCAGTCGTAACAGAGAAGCTTTCAGCTGCCGACACACCAGAGTTATTTGGAATATTCATTTTATGGTTCATTTTTGTGCTTTTAAAAATGAACCTGACTTAGAGCAAAAATGTTTGGCTCTAGTGTGAGTTTACATGTGAACTACATAATCTTGAGGGCACTACAAATAACATCTTACTCACTTGGCTCGTTTCTGAGTAACTCTTCCCCTGACCTATTTTAGTAGATTTATCAGTAAGATATCAGTTGTTACTGTCTCTATTTGTGAATGTAAGCCTGACAGTATAGGTGATACAGATTTTCCAGGGTTTTAGTGACTATTTCCTGCTTAAAAATGAACAAAGAAAAATCTTATTTCTTATCGTTTTCTGCCTTTTAAATCATATTCTCTGCCTACTTCTTCTGGCCCTTTCCCCACTCACACCCTAATCTGTTAAAAAAAAAGCTCAAATCACACAGTTTCAGCCTATAGGTCTCATTCAAGATTCAAACAAATATTTATGTATATTAGGCACATAAAAACACATACAAACAGCTCATCCAAAACAAAGGCTCTGCTTGTGTTACGTGTGAAAGCACTAGTCTGTACAGCAGTTTTGTTAATGCAAATAACAGTGCAGTGTCAGTGCAGGGAACACAGTACAAATAACATTAGTCAGTTCATAAAAGATGCAGAAAAGGTCTCTTCCAAACCCTGAATCAACCTTAGCAGTAGTTTGGGTCAGATGTGCTAACATAATCAGATCTGTGCTTCTCTCTCTCTCCTCCTAGTCCCTGCGTTAGCTGTTTCCAACCACGTTAAAGTCACTTAACCCTCCCACTCATCACAGCTTACAGGAGTGTTTGCTGCTTCTCTGAGGATTTTCCTTCTGAGAGTATTTGTCAAGTAAGAGACCTCCCCTGCTTCAGTCACATATGAATCTGCCAGGTGAGTATGGGAAGTAAAAACTTTGTTGCTTACAGATGGCAGGAGAGAAAAGATACACATCCCTTTCTGCCCTACCTCTGCGGTGATTCAGAAAGTCCCAGGAAAAAAGGAGCTAGAGATTGCCTTTGCAAAAATATGTAATTGGAGAGAAACCCAAAATAATCTGTTTAGTCTTCCTACAAATATAACCGAGATCATATGAAGTCTACCAGTTGAGGAAAATGGGAACACTTTCATCATATTTGTTTTCTGAGAAGTATTTCTGCTTTGTCTAGCAGCAGAGGGAGTCCACGTGGAGTTTGGCCCATCCTTAGTTTGTTATCAGCCCATGAAATACAGACTAGAAAGGTGTCACCTTTTAGGTGTCACCCCAAAAGAGACTCCTCCTGCCAAAACACAGCAGGCTATTTCCCTGCTGAATAAAAAACAGGAAAGAAACATGGCATTTGATATGAGCAAGGGAAGAGACAGGTCAGACAGCCAGATGAACGTCTGAGGTTCAGAACAACTTCACAGCAAACACCTTTTCTGGCAAAATCTGGGGTTTTGGCAACACCTGTAAAAGGGTCAATTCCTTTTCTCCATTTCCTTTCTTTGACTAAAGTCAAAGCCTTCTGTCTTGTGAGGTCTGCCTATCTTTGTTGCAGACAACACTGAGGTAAGTTGTGAATATGCTCCAGGATTTCTGGTATGGTTTTAAAAGTATGATACTGCTTTTCCTGAATAGTCAGAAGAAGCTGAAGAGATAAAGGCGAATTGAGAAAAGAAAGAGCTGATGGCTTACTGGCTGCTCAGCATCTGATATCATCCACTCAAAAATATCCACATCTAATATGTGTGCAGGGACGTCCTGCTAACATTCATTTGCATTCAGGACTCTTATCTCACTTTTCCTCTTCTTTCCTACCTCCATCCAGCTCCACACTAAAAGGTATGAAGCACTTTTTTCTAATTATTTGCCACGTTATAAAAATTGTCCTAACCAGCATTTTTAAAAAATGGGCAGCTCACAGACTACCTTCCAAATTAAACCTTTAAACACCTGAAAAGGATAACTCTAGGCTTACTTTTTTAGGGTTGTTGGTTGGTTGGTTGGGGTTTTTTTTCATAATGGCCTAGATAACAGCATAAAAACCTAAAGAATATTATTCATACATACTAATGAACTGCATTTTTCCCATCTCTGAAAAGCCAACAGTGTAAAATCCCTGAAATTGCACTAAAGTTAAATTCAGAGAACAGAGGGACACTGATGTAATAACTCTCTTTAATACATTATTATAATTTTTATTTTAAAACTGGATCTCTGTCTAGACATGCACTAAATCTCTGAAGCAGTAGTTAGTAATGTGTGAAGAGTAAATTGTATAACTCAGCTTTGAGATTGGCCATTTTCCTGCATTATTGAAATACTGTGAAGTACAGAGAAACACAGACTAAATGGGAAACGCTGTAGTAGGAAGAAAGAGCTCTGACAGCCTATTGATTCCCTGTTTTTTCTGATCCTTTTATTATCCACTGTTGAGCAGTCTAGTCA
Source organism: Eurypyga helias (assembly GCF_000690775.1). Lineage (NCBI taxonomy): Eukaryota > Metazoa > Chordata > Aves > Eurypygiformes > Eurypygidae > Eurypyga > Eurypyga helias. The sequence continues at coordinate 71,843 of NW_010226149.1, forward strand.
AAGGTGCTTAAAATTGCAGCAGACTCCATAATACTATAGATTTCTAAAGTTTACACTATAACTGCAAAACCAATTTCTTCGTCCTCCCTGTACCATCTGCTTTTCCCCCTCTTTCTTCCTTAGAGCACAATTGCTAAAATTGTATCTTCAATATTCTGCATGACAGAAATGAAACTTTTTTCCATCTGTGATATTTGGGGTCATTAATGAACCATACAGTATTCCCTGTCTTGGGTTGAGCTCACGTCTACCAAGTCCAGCAAACAAACTCTAATGACACTAATAAACAGTGAATCCGGTTTAGGGTGTCTTGGGAAGGAGAAGAGGTAGGAAAAAAGTTAGTTGCAGCATGAGGGACGATCAGGCAGCGCTGTGAGAGCAAGCCCAGTACTACCAGGCACAGCATCGTGTCAGCATTGCAGGACTATCTTGGTTGGAGACAAAATAGATTAAAACTGACTTCTTACAGATTTTGCTTTCTGAGGTTCAAATTAATCTACCTGCCCTAAATCTAACCCTGCAATACATGTACAAAAAAGTGTCACTTTTTCCATGATCTGGGGGCTAAATAACTACTTAAGGGTCAACTCTATCTGCCAGATCTAATGTAATATTTACAGGTCTCTCAAAGCCCTTCCATAGCCGGTTACAGGCAATCTGTGAGGCTTAGACCTGGGCTATGGAGTAAAAATTAAGATAAATCTTCCTATATCTCTCTATTTCTCTGGAATCCTGAGAGAAAATAAAGATTACAAAGAGCAGCTGATTTGGTTTATTCTTGTACCTTGTCAACAGAATTGCCTTTTAAGTTCAAGTCAGTTAAACCTAGATAAAAGCAGTCAAATAACTGAGATGATGCTGAGGGTCACAGCTGGCATGTGAAATCTTTCATGCCACTGATGCCTAAGTTGTAAAGAACTGACCTTGTGGAAGGCAACATGATGGAGAGAAGGTAAATTTTGAGCGAAAACACAGTTAAACTCACTATTGCTGTGAAAGCCAAGCACTTTTGATGTGGGAACCACAAAGATTTCATGAGTTTAAAACTGTGATACATTTCTGTACAGTATATTTGTTGAAATTAGAAATCTCTTAGACCTTAGGTTGATATCATGGAGGGATTTTCTACTTTCAGAAAACATGCTTAATCCAATAGGTCTGTATCCTGACAGTGCTAAGGGCTCTTGCTATTTAGGGACTTTCTGTGTACAATTTAAACACTCTTGTTTGTACAAAAATTTATTAGGAAAACTGCTTATCTATGAATAGCTTGTGTGTCTATAACCTCCAAACTAGAGATATTGGACAACATGCTCCCATCCAGCTGTTGAATTGTCCCAGCTGCTTATGCCATTATTAATCTGGAGGTTACCACGATAAAGGCAACTTTCCAAGGAAAGCAGTGCAGAGGAAATTCTAATTGTAACTGCTCAGCAGTGGTAATTTGTGACCAAGGAATGATCTGGCATGGAGGGCAAGAAGGCCCAACTGCAAGAAGGGGTTAAACTGCCTGAAAGAAAAAAAGACAGAAAGACTCCTTCCAAGGGACAGAAATTTCCCTTAGTGTTGAGATTAAAAACCAGCTTCAGCACTGTTTTGTAGATCATCCCGGAATGGGAGTGCTCAGGGGGCCAAGATCAGGGCCCAACTTTGGGCAGCAGAGCTGGTCTGAGGGACGGAGTCCAGGTTGGGCTGAGGTACCCCTGCAACCACTCTCAGGACTGCTGCTGGAATAAGTGCAAATAAGGGATCTTCTTGTGACCCATCTTTGCAGACTCCATGTAAAACTGTGTACTGCATTAAGACTCTGCCCAATGCATTGTTCATTAAATTGTTCATTACATTTTTCTTTACATTTAAGCACAAACATCTGCTTAATTTGCCTCCAGGGTTACCATAAAAATTTCCCACTGCAGGGATATGATTCACCCACTTCAGATAAAATTTCAAAAATTACAGAACAAGTCAAAGTGGTTTGAACTAATGCTATTAGGAAGGCTTAGGAGAAGGACAGAAAATTAAATACACCCAAGAAGAGGTGATAGGAGAGGATGTCAGCCACTAAACTTACATCACTTTGACTATCAGTTATATTGGGCTGACATAAGTAATAGTCAAGAAGCTCATGCAGCCAGCTTTGCGCTAAAGTAGGTTTTGAGTAACCCACCGTCCTCTGCAGCTGAACTTCAGGGCTGTAACCACCTGCTCAGGGGCAGCAGGAAAGACAGAGGGAACACTTTTATCTTAGGTCATTACAGCTATTTTCTGCAGTGACTGTGCATTTTAATAACTGTTCTTTGACAAACAGCAATTAGTATGCTGAAGAGCGTGACAGACACTTAGAGAACTAATAATTTTTTTATCTTTATGAAGGAAAGGATGGAGCGACAAGCGAGCCAAAATCTCCAGACAAGTTGGAGAGACAAAGGTGAAACGGAGGGAATTAAAAAAGGCACCAGGGAATTTAAAAAGGGACCACAGACGTGAACTTCTGAAAGGCTGCAAGGAAACATAGTGTAAGAAGAGAAAAGAAACTTCAGATGGGCTTTACTAAAGGCAAAAAAAAAAAAAGACAAGCAGAGGTTAGGAAAAATGGTTGTGCATGTGATCTAGGAGCTGCCTCCAAAAGGCTCATAAACCCTATCCAAAGGATGCTCCTAATCAGTATGAGAGCAGGGAAAGGGAAATAAATGTGTGCAGGCTTTTCTTTGTGCAGACCTCTTTCTCTGACAAAACCCCAAACAAATACATCTGTTCCTCCGCCTACATCTGTCAGAAACTCCATACCTGCTATGTTGGCTTCCCAAGCTGTCTGGACTTCTGGGCGAAAGGAAGCTCAGACTGAAGAAGTCCAGGAGCTCTCGGTTTATGCAGTGACAAGGCAGTCGCACTGGGGTCTCCACTCCCAGGAGCTGGTGTCAGTGGTGTCACCGCATTGCTGGCCTTCTGCTCCCTCCCTTATATTCTGTGTGATTTTTTTTACTTTTCAATATAGTGATATGTACACGGTTAGTGCTGGTTTAGTGCTTTCAACTATATTTCAACTAAGTACAAGAATACTTTCCAAACCCCAGGAAACCCAGAAGACGCCACGATGCTTTCTTGGCAATTCAGAGAGACACTTGGGCCTTAAAAGCCTTCCCAGATGATTTCTTTTCTGTGCTGCTTTTTTTTAGTTTGGATTTTTTTTTCTCCTTAAAGAAGATCTTTCCACTATCCCTGGAGACCTCTGTTTTCTCCAGACTTTCCAGTGTAAAGAGACAACCCAGCTTCTGCTACCTTCCTTGCGGGAAGGCACTTGGGACATGTGTTAGCAAGTTAATGTATTTCCATGAGTTATATGGTTTAGAAATCCCACAGGATGATATTTTGAAAACTTTTGATACCTCCAGAACTGCATAATACTCTGCCTATAACAATTGGTAGTAAACATTTTTATTCTAAACACTACATCCTGCATTTGCAGTGCAGAAACTCATGTCTGAGTCTTACAGGCACACAAGAATGTGCCCAGCTTCACCTGAGTCGATTGTCCTTTAGGGTGAACCTGCACTAGTGTTTTAGTTCAGACCAGGAGGATGATGTAAATCCCCCAGCTTTCTCAATTTCCCATTCTTTGGTTCATGTAGTGAAGAGGTTTTGGAGAAGGTGGACCTCATGGAGGTCCAGCCACAGAACTAATCCAACCCACACTTCCCTCTCTGTGCGCAGACATTTTGACATCCCTAAAACCTGCCAAGATTCCATACTGCAACACAGGGATGTCATAATTCCAGTTTGAGTTTTGCTGGAGTGAGGCTTGGATTGGAGGCGGACACCAGGAATGATCTATGCTCTGTTTTCTGCCTGGTTTGTCATGGTCAAGAGCAGATTTCAAGTCCTGCCCTGGATTTCTGCTTCTCAGGACATCAGCATTACTGTGCACAAATTCCTAGGTCAGGAGAGAGAAACGCAGCACTTAAGAGCTTGCACTTTGTGCTCTGTTCCCTGTCACTTCCCATTCTGTGTCCTATTTGTCAGCCCTGCTCACAGCTCTGCATTTTTCTTTAGGGCAGATTTTACAGCAAGCCTTACAATACGGTAAAAATATTGCTATAGAAATATTACCAGGAGGAAAATAATTATGCAGCTAAAAAGTAGCACATAAGCACCAGAATAAGGTAATGCTGTAAAGGCCAGCATTAGTTTTCCGTGACACTTTTTTTTGTTATTGTTATTTTATTTTCTATAGCAATAGATTTTGTTTTCATGTTTTACCGTTTAAGCATTAACTCTTAATTCTGAATTCTCATAAGGGAAGCACGTAATCTTCTTCATGTAGTTTTTAATGCTATTAACAATACCATTAAACTTTCTTGGGCTACTCATGGAATAAGACAAAATTAAGACTAATGATATCAATGCCTTTTCCTTTATATATCCTTTTTTCAGTTGGGCCAGGCCACAGCTGTTTTTTCTTCTAATTTCTCTATAGTTTGTACAGGCTAAGACATGTAGGTAAAAATGAAAATGGCAGTTTGCATTGTCTTCCACATATTCAGGTTCAGGAAGAGAATCTGGATTTCCTGCTGTTTTCTCTAGGGTTATAACAAATTTCCATAAGGATGTCTTCCCAGTCTTTGCAACTTGATGTGCCTGTAATGCTTGGCATTTTGGTGTAAAACTCATGTTTGCCTTATGAAATTGCACTTAGGTCAGTCCCTTCAAGATCCGAGTCCTGTTAAATGCTGAAGTGGCATTCACAATGCAGGAGTTAATACAGAACTAATTAACAGTAAAGGAACAAAAATTAAATCCAGCCCTGGATACTAGCATTTATTTTAGAAAAAAAATTACTAGGATGAACAAACCAATACTAAATTATTATGGATTTAGTTTCTCCCAGACAGTGGCAGCCTTAAACATCCCAACTATAAGATGCTCTATGGTCTGAAGCATTTCAGCTCCCCTTCCTCCTAGCTTGAGACAGGACATCAAATTCAACTTTTTACACTGCTTAAATCCCAAGAAATTCTTTGGACTTATATGGGTTTCACACTAGTATTGCACAGCAGAAATTAATTTAATAGCCCAAGAGATCTTCAGTCTTCTTTTTTTCCCTCTGCAGTTGAACTGCACTAAGTAAGTCTGGACGTTATAATCAAAATCCTGTGTCACAGCTTGCCTTTGAGCTATTTGAAATTGTGAGTGACCAAAAAGTACCGAAGCATGGAGTGCCGCCATAGAACTAACCTGCAAGCAATTCAGACATAATTTCTTTACATGAAGGGCATTATGGAATAAATCGCTTGGGACACTCAGGCAGCAAGGCAGGCAAGTATCATAAATAAGCTCTGAAATATAAACTGGGCATTGAAAGTGGGAGTAATGACAGGGTTTGGTCTTGCTGGTTAGGTATGTCATTTGAGTTTGTGATAAGAAATGTGCTGATCTGAAAGTGCACAATGGCGCCTGGCATAGCAGAGGTAAAACCCGGGGTTGGTGAGAGAAGGAGGAAATAACAGTCCTCCTCTCGGTGTATTGCACCCAGCTGTGAAAAAGTCCTGTTTAAATACCACCAACAGTCAGCACTGCAGTCTCCAGATAAAGATAACCTGATTTTACATGCTTCTTTTGCAAGTGGCAGTTTTGTTTCCATGCTTAGTTCTCATCTTACTGGAGAGTCAAGCTGGAAAGGGAGGTTGGGGACCTTCTTTGTTTGTTTCTTTTGGTGGTTTTCCTTTTTTTTTTCCTTAAACTGAGTTTGAAGGACATCATCTCTTGCCCTTTCAGCTCAGTAATCAAATCCCAGAGCACTGTACATTACACTTCTGGCTGCACAGAGAGACTGTTTGGTCGTGGTCAGATATAGTTGTTACCTCAACAATTCAACACCTCCTCGGATGAGTAATGAGTGGGTGTCGGGAAGAAATCAGGCTTTTTACTACATGTGGATCTTGGCCCGGGGCTTCAGTAAAGAGTCGTTCAGGGAAAGACATTAGCACAGAAGGCAAATAAAATATAACTGAGAAGCAATTTGATGTGTGTTTAAATATTTCAGTGAGTTTAAAATTATTAGGAAATGTATGAACATAGAAAGTACATGACTATTTTTATGAAAATATTAAAAAAATAAGTTCTATGAAATAACATATGGATATACAGCATCTTTAATTTCTCCAAATTCTAACAAAGCTTGCATCATTAGAAGAAGGTTTTTTAAAATATATACCAGATCAACTCAAGTCTTTAAATGTATTTTCCTTCTATCTGGAACCAATGACAGTCTATTCTCCAGCTGATCCCCCTTTGTCTGTCCCTTATAAAGGGACAGGGAGTAAAAGTTATTTGATTTTTTTTGCTTACACAGAGATTTACCATAGTAGTCCCAAACTACCACTTGCAATATAGCAAAAGCATTTTTCAGTCTTTCTAACTCTGGGCTTTAAATGATCCCAAAGTCTGTTTGCATCATTTGTTTGGATTTGCTCCTTTTGAAATGCTCCTTTTGAAGTCCTTTTGAAGTGGATATGTCTGTTTCAGACTTAAACTCCAGGCCAGCTTAATATCCGAAGAGGCTATATTCAAGCTTTACCCAGGGTTTAGTTCTTGATCACAGTCACTGAAAACAAGAGGAAAACAAGAAAGAAAGTACAAGTCCTGTTGCTTTAGTAGTGATGGATCATTCTTCTTACCCTTGCACAACTTGGAATCCTGTCGCTGCTTGCACCTTTTCCTGCCCAAGACTCTTTTTCTCCTGTGTTTTGTCCATCAGGCAGGCAGCTCAGCCACACAGTGCTCATTTCTAAATATGGCTGAGGATGGGCTGCATCATCCTCCACGCTGCTCAAGGACTTGTACTTTAAGCTTCCCCTGGAGCTTTTCCACAGGCACATTCCCATTACTGAACACAGTTCATTCAGCATGAGGGGTTTTCTCATAGGTCACTGCCCATTTAAGACTGCACCATATAATACTATTATCATGAGAAAATCGCCACATGCACCTTAACTTGCCGTGTTCAGAAAGCCCTTCCTAGAGTCCACACTTGGCATATTAATAAAAAAAGAAGTGATATTAAAGGTGATATTCTAAATTACTTTATCTCCACCCATACACTCATACAATGACTGTCAGTTTGTAGGAGGGTCAAGTTGCTGTCAAACAAGAATTTCATGCTAATAATTGGGATAAACAGCCTTATAGTGATGGTACAGAACGTGAAATCCTTCATGTCTGCTTTCCCCACCTCCCCCTTCACTGTCCCCCGGGTGCTCTGCTAAGTACTGTCTGCTAGATGAAGTGTAGCGTTAGGGTATCAGAGTTATGGTGGAAATTCACCTCTCTGGGAATTAAAAGATTTCTCTTCATTTAGCTTTGGGATGTGAGCAATAAAATGGTGATGACCAAGTCTTACCCGGGAGGTCCATGCTGCACAGTGCACACAGCCCAGCAGAGGCATTTTTTTATTACCACTGAGTTATATCATAGATTCATAAGGGGAAATAAGCAGTCACAGCTCAAGGCCTAAAGAAACACATTATAAATTGTTATAATTATTTGCTATGACAGTCAGCAGTGAAGAGCTTAAACACAGGAAGTATTTATGGGGCTGGGAAAAAAACACACAGGCTGGAGTATGCACTGTTCACCGACTACTCCGCTGACTAGGAGGGAGGATGAGCAGAGTTTGGACAACCAGGCAGAAGAGACTGCTTATTCTTTCCTCTGAGAAAAAAAGCTGCCACATGGTGAGACAACTTCTCCCAGTGACGCCACGAACATCACCTCCCTTTCTGCCCTGTGCACAGCATCGGGCACAGAGCCCCTCTCCCTGCCTGTGTGCCGTGGATTGTGCCCAGAAATTCATGGAAGAGCTGGAAAACGTGTATCTGATCTCAGCTTACCTTTGCCTCATTTCCTTTCTGTCCTGAAGGTATTGCCAACATGACTTCTTCTTCCTCTACATATGTAGGGTGGCAAGGCACTGGAACAGGTTGCCCAGAGAAGCTGTGGATGCCCCATCCCTGGAAGTGTTCAAGGCCAGGCTAGATGAGGCTTTGAGCAACCTGGTCTAGTGGAAGGTGTCCCTGCCCATGGCAGGGGGGTTGGAACTAGATGATCTGTAAGGTCCCTTCCAACCCAAACCATCCTATGAGTCTATAGATGTCCTAAAAACCAACCAACCAAACAAACAAACCCCAAACAACCAAACCAAACAAACAAGAGTCATTGACATGGAAGATGCAGTAACAGGTTTGGGGCAGGGATTCCCAGGTGCATACTGGTGCTGAAATCAGTTTTTAAAGCTGGAGTATTTTGCAGACTACAATCAGTTTCAGTAAATTTTAACATTTGAAAATACACTATTTTGCATTATCTAAATTAATCCCTTCTTGAAAGCAATATTTTCAAATGAAATTAAATCTAAGCACATAATTCAGAGTTTTTAAAACATTAAAATCTTATGTTTTCATGAGACCAATTTATTTTTCCTTTGGTTTTCTGGCTGAACACTATTTTTGAGTTTTCAGCTTTTTACATCCATTTCAGAAAGGATGAACATCAGCATTTTAATTATTTTTTGTTCAAAAATCTTAGGAAAATAATTTCCTTCTCTTATTTCTTGAAGAAGTCTTTCATATTGTAGGACAGCTGCAAAGGAAATACTCATTTTATAGACTGTCCAGACTAGCCCATGCTCATAGTTAAGAGCAATGAACTTTATTACGCAACAAGGTGGCCCTGAGTGATGTTTCTCCCTGGTAACACTGCAAGTGGAAGAATGAATTGCCTCTGAATCCACAGTTATTTGAGATAACATGGAGTACAAGAAAATTAATGAAATTTAAATCTGCAGGGTATGATTTGCTGCAGTTTTTGTCACATTAGTTCCAGATAAACAAATTATATATATATGAGTATATATTTTACATACCTCTATATATGCATGCTTATATAGCTACTTTGTGTGATACATGTATCTACGCTATGCACACAGCAAATGTTTTCCAGGCCCTTAAATTACACCACTGTGGAGCATGCAGAGGTCTACGTTTTTATGGTGGATTGACAGTAGGACTGATTGCACATAATTAACAGAGCAATCATACCACTGCTGCCTTAGAGATTTTTACACTTGCAATGCAGAAAATGAGTCCATACAGTGCACGAAAGAGCCTGGAACAAGGAGAGCAATTTGGGTTTTCGGGAGAAAGAATGACATTTATTTATGTTGACAGGAATATAGCAGTCACTAACATGCTTCTGGGCTCACGGACGACTGCTTTGTTTGAACACCACTGCATTTTAAGTTGAGGGCAAATTTAAACAGCATAACTTCACAGAAACATCAGCAGAGCCTAATGGTATAACATGCTTTGATTTGCTGCTGGGGGAGGGATGGAGTCCCCTATCTTATGTACATCCTTCTTTTCTTTTCTGGTTTTTTTGCAAGTTTTATTTCCAATGACTGTAGATACTGAGAAAGCAAGATTCCTCAAATTAGCACATGACTGTTTGGATTGCATTGGTATTTTCTTTATAATGGGACAAGAAAATTTCAAACTAAAAAGTGAGATCCCTGCCTGCAAAAGCTTGTGAACATAAACTAATAATAATAATGATAATTACATCCAGCTGGAATTCAAATTCCCTTCTGAGCTCCATCAGTGCTGTTCATTAAGTGAGGTAGAGTTACAGCTTTTAACTTCTTCAGTTAGGCAGCAAATACCAACACAGCCTCAGGAGGATATGTGGTTATCATTACCTCTTGAGGACAACAGCTTCTCACAATATTCTTGAAACATGTATGTTTGCAAAAAGACTTAAAGCTTTTAATTTCTGATGCTCTTAAGGCCTAATCTCCTTTAAAATACCTGATTCTTCAAATTCCCTGTGTAGGTCCCTCATGCATAGCTAAATATTAGGAATGCAAAATAATCTCAATTAGGTGGTATGCTAATATTCTCATAGCCCTTTGTAGTCACTGGAAAACTCTCGCATTTGAAAAAGGGAGCTACATGAATATTTTTTCCTCTAATGCAGCAAGAAAAGCAGTTTGAAAGTACATATGAGCTCTCAAGACAGAAGCAGTTAAGAGTTACAAATTAATTTGGTATTTTTTCCCAAGCCAATGAAAATGTTTTAGTTCTCTAAATACACAGTAAGGGTCTGAGCGTAGTGCTATGGAAAAGCTTCAGTTTTCCTGGTGAAAAAGACACTGCTAGCATTTCCCCATGCTCAGCAAGATGGGTAAATGGGCAGTATTCCAAAGCATCCCATTGCTAATTTTTCAGTTATCCTTTTTATGCAGTGAACAATCGTGGAGGATGGAGTCGCATTGTGGTTCAGTCCCAGTAAGCAACCAAGTGCCACACAGCCACTCACTCACATCCCCCTCACAAGTAGGACTGGAGGAAAAGGATAAAGAGAACTTGTAGGCTGAGATAAAAACAACTTAATAATTGAAAGTAAATTAAATAATTATATTAACACAGTAAAAATTTACTAAAAATAATAATAATTTGTAATAAAACAAAATGGGAAAAAAGGAAGGAAAACAAAATTATGCAACTGCTCACCACTGGCTGACTGATGCTCAAGCAGTTCCAAAGCAGTGATTTTCTCTCCTGACCAACTCCCCCAACTTATATACTGAGCATGACATTTGATGGCATGAAATGTCCTTTTGGTCAGTTTGGATCAGCAGTCCTGGCTGTGTTCCCTCCCATGTTCTTGTAGAGAAGCATCTGGGAACACAGGGGCAGTATGAGAAACCGAAAAAGTCCTTCACTTGGTATAAATATTGCTTAACAACAACTAAAAACATCAGTATGTTGTCAATATTCTTCTCATCACAAATCCAAAACTGCCTCATACTGGCTACTGTGAAGAAAATTAACTCTATCCCAACTAAAACCAGCACAAGCTGGGACATAAGCTACATAGTCTAGAGCTTAGATGCTATTTGAGCTCCACTGAATAGAAGAAGTGAAGTTAGTAAATAACTATTTTAGAACAGTTTCTCTATGTTAACATGATCTTTTTTTATTACTTGTTGTGGATTTTTTTTCTTTCATGTATTGGTTGTTTTGATTAACTTAGGTAATTGCAGTTTGGTTAAAATGTATGATTGTATTTCAAGGCATAGAAATCACATTTAAAAATCAGTGCATTGTTGGCTGCAATCCAGTCCAGTCTGGTCTCCACGATCTGATGAGGAAAAATGAGGCTATGGCACTAAATTCAACAGAACTGAAAGCAATAATGGAAATTCCATGAACAATGCACTTTGAATTGGATGCAAATTAAAAAATAAAAAGGGGGAGGCAGACCCTCAGTAATTTTCTCTTCACATTTTTGTTATATTGTAAAACTGAAAAAAAAAAAAATGTATTAGCTTCAAACATTTTATAATGTTTCTTGTTTTTGAAAAAGAAAGAAATCACCAACATTGCAGACATTTTACTTAAAATATTGAAATCCTTGGATGTGTGAAATATTTTAGTATGGCTACATTTTCCAGCAATACACACACTTACTATATTAACTTTAGATGTATTAGACACTTGAGTCTAATAATAATGCCTGCTGTAATCCTAAGCTTCTGAAGCTGCAAGAGCAGACACAGAGGCAAAATCCAGGTCATAGGGCCTTTGAGAGGGACTCTAGTCAAGTTTTTCACAAATCTACTTGCTTGGTGTAGCCTCACTTTTAGCCATAAATCCTGATACTTTAAGCTAACATATAGATATGGACACTGTGATGGCTGCCCCACCATAAAGCTCTATAGGGCACTGTCAGTCAGTGTTCGTGTGTTTCTGAGACACACCTTGGGTGAAAGAAGATGAGCATGGTGAGACTGAGCAGTGTGGGTTGGCAAGCCAGGAGCTGGAGTGATGTAGACTCACAGAGTAGCTTCAAAGGAAGATCATAATTACAGATCCTCTGAAAGCATATTCATCTGAAACCGCCTCAAACCCCACAGCAACATGTATTCCTGCATTTGTCAGATAATCAGAAACTGGTCTTTTGGAGGGAAACAGTGCAACATGCAACTGGTGACGTTGGGTTTTTCCCCCTTTCAGTTTACACACAAAAAAACAGATAAGATTAACTTCTTAATCCCACCATATAGCCACCTTTTCTTCAATATCACAAACCTCTTACTGCAGGAGATAAGGTTTAAGAAAGAGAAGTTTGGAAGGTTCCTTGAACAGAGCAAATAGGAAACTTTCTTTGGTATTAGAAGATATCTAATCTAGGAGAGAAATGCATAATGAGAACCACTGGCTAAACTGAAGTCAGACTCAAATTCAGAGGAGATATTAGGCAGGCATTTCTAACACCAGGGTCACTTTCTGCCTTCAGACCAATACAAGATGCCATCTGGAGGATATACTTCAGACACACGCAAGTTAATGGTTGAGTAAGTGGCATATTAGGAGAGATTCAGTGCCCAGATAAGATGAAGTAAAGGTCCCTTCTGACCGTCTAAGTCTATTCCTTGCAATATCAAAGATATCATATAAATACTGAATATTCAACACCATCCATTTTGAAGGAAGGTAATCTTGTTTCCATGGCAACTTGTAGGCAAACCAATAGCTGGTCACCACTTCTTTCTGGGATGCTGTATGTTTGTCCCCTGAATACTGTAAATGTGGCCCTACTTTAGTTCCACCAATTTTACAAACTTCTTCATTAGAAAAATAATAGTCTATATTTTAGCTTAACATAACAAATCTGTTTGCATAAAATATAAGACCTATGCATTTTCATTTCTTTCCTGGGATGATTAGTTTCTCTTTTGTGATTCATAAATTCCAGCAGATGCAGCAAAAAGTTACATAAAAGCTTTTTAGGGTAATTATGTCTTCAGCTGGAAATTTTGACATTTGTGATCTCTCTCTTTGATCACTACTATTAATATCTCCTTAGCAGATATGATTTGCTGAGAGTTAACTAATTGATAGAAAAAGCTGCTCAGAGTTGCAAGAGTTTTCACTTCTTTATTTCAGTTTAAGAGACAAGGCTGCACTGAACAGCATCATTACCCTTCCAGTTAATAGAATAGTCAACGGTGGTAAAAATATGACTCTGACTATCAAGAAGCTGAGATTTCTGTCTTTTAGCTAGTATTTAAGTGTTTATTTATAACGTACAGGTATTGGCATTAACATAATGCCTGCAGCTTCAGTGCATTTCAGCATTCTGTTGCTTTATGGGTGGAAGAGGTGTGGGTTAACAGTCCTAACATCAGATAGCTTGTGAGCTAAAGAAATGGGACAGAGAACAAAAACACAGAGTTAAAATATCTGTACTGATATACAGGGAAGTGACAGATTCAGTGAACTGGATTCAGCCCATCCAGTTGCATGTTAGGAACTGCAGTGTCATAAATCCAACTGCCACCACCCCATGGAGCACCTATTGACATAAGCAAGTTGCACTTCCCTTCGGCGGTTCCCTACTCTCTTCATTTTCCACACAAGAAGCCTAGGATGTTACGTTTCTTAGGCAATTCAAAATTAGGTGGCATCAATCCACCTCATAGATATTAAAGGACTTGCCCAGTACCATACAATAAACCCTTGGCTAAAGTGAGAAACACACACTCAGCATTTTGCTACAAATTATGGCCTGGGCTAAACTGCTGTCAGAAATCCTTCTTTCTTCAGTTTTGACTTATGCTCCACATCCAACCTACAATTCTGTTTAGCACAGTACCACCTCTTCTGATGTTAGAAATTGTCTGCCCCAGAAAGCTACTTAGATTTAAGGTCACTTGAGGGAGAAACAGCATTGTACGAAACTCTTTAAGAAGATTACATATAAAAATGTCAACACTTCCTATGATGCAGCACAGTTCTTGTTTAGAGAACAAATTAAACTATTATTTGCCCTTTCCATACATAAATTATAACACACTTCTTATGGCCTTCAAACCTTGAGTCTAGCAGATGAGTACTACTTCTGATTAAATGCAATCCATATGCAGCAGACAGTTTGCTATCACATGAAGTGTGCTGTGCCCTGAGAGCTTCAAATATTCCTCTAGATGACTAGGACATTTCCTGATTAGCTTGAACAAGCTGTCTTCTTCCTCTGACCAGCCTAGTGACAAAGCCTCTATGAAGATAATCATCGGGTGAAGGCTGTGCTCTTGTCTACAACTCTCCAGCTCTGCTTCATCCTTACATGCAGACACGGAAGAACAAATTTACATTTCCTACTATTCATACTCCAGGTAGAAATAAACAAAACTTGAGCAAAGAAACACTGCCTCATTCAAGCACATAGTCCTAAATACTCATAAGTATGCTAACTTACTTATAAATGGAGTGTAGAAATGATGCATCACTAGTGTAACTGTTATAGTATGTGAATTAGTTAAATGTGACATTCCATATCCTTTTGCTAGCACAACACTTCATTACTTATTTATGGTTGAAACATCAGGTTCTTAATAGAAGATATGCACCGTGGATACAGTTATTTATTTCCACATGCAGGAAAAAGTAGATTTCAAACCTGTCCTCACTGTTGTACATTCTTTTTTAAGGAGCAGAGCACATCTCTGATACCAGAGTTTCTATTTATTTACAAAACTGCTAAGCTTGTCATCATGACCTTTCTCCTTTGCTCTCCCCTCTCTTCCAAAACTGGCAAAAAATGATGGAATTACAAAATAGAGATTTCATGGGGGGAAGGAAATAGAGGCATTAGAGTATGTTTGTTAGGATTAGGCAGTGATATGGCTGTTATCAGTGTCAGAAGAAAGACAGGCCTCTGTTATCAGTTCTATCGGACACTTGTCCAGCCTGACCATGAGACAAGGCTAAATGGCCTCTGGTGTGTGGATGCAGCACCTTTGTCTGAGTATGCCAGGCTCAGCCCAGTGCTGTGAGCAGCAAAGCACCATCTAAATCTGAGCTGCACCAGAAGTTGGACAGTGTCCTGAACTCAGGCTGAATCAGATTTATATCCTCATGCCCCAAAATTTCTAACAAAAAATAAAAATAACAAATACAGGATTCATAGTTTAGCAGTCTATGGAAATTATTTGTATTTCTATATCACCTTCTGCTAAAAACCCTGTCATAAACAGCCATCACTTGGGCACATTTGTGGGAGGAGGAATATCTTTTTCCCCATACAAAGAGATTCGGTAGAAAAAATTAAAGCAACTTTGGGGTGAAAAGCAGTTATTTCCTGTCTGATAAATAGAGCCAACAGCTAGGATTGAGCTGTTATAAGGCTAAGCATTGCTAGATTTCTCACTCCAATGACACACCCGATGAATCGCTGCTGACCAGGCGGCCAGGCAGGGAGGAAGGTCACCCTCTGTTGCACCTTATAACGCTCATCTGCACTCTGCTGAATTTGCAGATTTGCATCTTTCAAGGCTCTGCATCTCCCTTAGGGTTTTGTATCTTCTCATGTGGTATTTTTCCTTCTGGATCCTTAAGCTACTAATTTTTACTGTCTCAGCACTTCCACTTTGGTCTTTGTTTTTCACGTTTATTAACGTGTGCATCCACAGCTCACAAACTTCATCACACCTTGACAACTTTCTCTGTAAAAGTGAGACAAAAATTGCATGGCTCAGCTGCACCAGATCAGGCCTTGGTTCAGCGAGCAACCAGGGCACACTCTGGCCTTTTCAGCTGAAAATGTGTATGACCTTAGAGCAGTCCTGATAGTTATTAATCTGTTTTCCAAAATGACTTCCTTTCGTTCACCTCCTCTAGCACTTCAGTTAGGCACTGGCTGGCCAGGGCACTGGCCTCAACAGCCTGTCAGGTCTGTCTGTCTCACTGTCAGAACAGACATCATCTCTGATGTAGATATAGCAAAGTCCTACCATCTCACCTGCAGGTGCAGAAATTAAGGAAATGCAAAATCGGGGAAATTCAGGTTAGAAAATGACTGGATGGGAAGCTACATAAAATCTAAATCCTCCAGGAAGATACAGAATGGCCAATCTGTGTCTCACCTGTGCAGGGTCGAGCCCTGTTTCTTACAGACCTATCACTACCTCCTCACAGCACCAGCAGGGAAATCTCTGCCTTTATTTCTGTAATTGCTGTCTTGGTGCTGCTTAGCAATGCTTGTACTTTAGTAAGAGAGCAATCATTCTCATTAGATGTCAGAGCGAGACAGCAGAGTGCTTTTGTTTGGAGTACGATATGCAGAATTATGATTACGAGTCTGAGAGCTGGGGAGAGCACTCCTGAAGCGAAGGGGTGCCCCCTTTGGAAATTAAGCAGCTGACAGATGTTAGAACATCATTAAACATATACAAGGGCTCAGGTCCTTCTTGCAAAGTTCACTGCTGTATGCAAAATTAGCTAATTCAAGGGGGAATTGAAAGGAATGTTTGCATGCTGCAATACAGATTACTCAACCTTATCTCACCTGAGAATGACCGGGTGAAAACAAAGGTGCCAACAATGACCTTCCAGGAACATCGGCCAATTAATCTCAGCAGCAGAGACTTTTAAATGTCATCCAAAGCTTATCCATAGGGACATGCCAAAAATGTTTTCTGCTTCTTCATGAGCTAACTGCTTTATAAGCAGTGCCTCCTTTCTCATGAGAGCAAAGGAGGAGTTCTGTCTTCATGCCTTGTGAAACAAGCAATTATTAACCACGTGTGAAATTTTATTGACAAGTGAGTGATGAGAATGAGATTCATGCACAGAGTTCAAGCCACAAGAGACAATTAAATTGTCTAGTTTGGTCTTTCATACACCTGGTGAACCTAGCAAAAGATAAAATGCGAGCCTAGAAAGAGGAAAGAATACTAACACAAGAAATTCAGATAGCTACAATAATGACTGTCTCCTTGGATATAAAGTAAGAGTACAGTATTTAGGCAGACTTGCCATGTGGGGGAACTAAGAGTGTCAGGGAAAAATGATGAGGACAAAAAAAACTAAGGAGAAAAGAATAGGATGAGGTATGTAAGGAAAGCAGGACCTAGCCTTAGCAGAGACAGGAAAAGACCAAAGAGGCTGCCATGGTCAAAGAATACATCCTGTGATGCCAGACCTCGTGTGTTTTTCTCTTAATGGCAAAGGCCTCTGTAGCCCTTGACAAAGTATCTAATGTTACCCCTCACAGTGCAGCCTTTGCCAAGGAAGCTGCAGTGGCCAAAAGACTGCCATATCATTATTACACCTCTGTATACTCACCAAAATTGCTACCCCAGGAATCTGCCACTTTTGCACATGCGGTTATTCAAAGTAGAGAATAAGTTACAGAATCATTGTAACTGTAGAAGCTCTAGAGCAGAAAGCACTGTCTTAAGCTTGTGGAGTTTTGGACACATTTGTCACATTGGGAGTTTGGTTTGGTATCTACCTGCATTGCAAATATTGGGGTATTTTCTTTTTAAGTGTTAATTTTATTGTTGTATTTTGTCAGGATCTAACATTCACACTTCGATTTAAAAAAAAAAAAAAGTGTCAGTCAGTCTGGTAGTTAAGCAAACTTTGCATCCAGGAATCAGAAACTTTAATGATTGGCTCCAATCCCTCCTTCTTGCAATGGCAATTGTCGAGAATACAAAACTGCCTATATAAAAGGAGTAATGACCTTGCTTTAAGGAGCTCAGTAAGAGTTACTAGGCACAGAGCAAAATTATTTGGAGTTGAATTATCCCTTACACACAGCATTTTTATTATGTAAAAGACAGGGGAAGGAAGACTATTCTGTGTGTACCTCTTCCCAGAAGAGTGCTGCCAGCCTGCAAAGCCCATTTCCCAGTCCTCTAAGGGTGCTGACAGGTTCATTTTGAATCCCAATGGATTTTCCTCACTGACTACCACATAGAGAAAGCTCTTTCCTTCCTCAAATAAAATGAGCCTCATCCCATCTCCATCAAACATCCCCTCAACAGCTCATCTATCATTAACAAGCCTCTCATCACAAGAAATAAAGCTTCTACCAACAGCAGACAAAACATCTTCCTCTACAGAAAGGAGCAAACTCAATCAACATATGTACCTAATGGAGACAAACGAGCAAGTCCAGGCCTGGCAGCATTCAATCGGGGTGAGGACAGGGTGACAGATGTGAAGGATTTGGCACAGCTTACCCAAGTCCTATTTCCTGAAGGGCACGTGAGAGCCCTGCAGTCTGACAGTGCAGCGATGAGCAAGCTCCAGATGCAGAAAGCTGGGGCTGTCATCAGCTCTTGCAATACTTTTACCTCAGCTGAAATATGTCTGCTCATCACCCAGCCTTGCTCCATTCCAGGGGTGGGGTGCAACGGGGCATTTTGTAAAGCCTCTTTTCCACTCAAAGAAAATAACCATGAGTTATTTCCTAGGAATAAAGTTCTGTAGAAAGGAAAACCAAACAAAATAGAACCTGATCTCTGAACGACATAGAGTGCTGAGGACAGTCAGGAACCCTCACTGAAGGCTTTGTTCTCAGCAATGGTCTAAATCGACTTCCACTTCTTAGAAACCTGTTGGTATGGATCTAACACATGAAGTCTATTTCTTTTTTTTTTTTTTTCGCTACATGTGCCAATGTAAATTGTAGAAAATATTTTATTACAGAGCTAAAAAGTGGTATGTTATTATCAAAAAGTACTGAGCATGTAAAATACAGAGCTACATGAAGAACAAATGTTAGCATTACAGTGTTACACCCCTACCATCTCAATCTAGTCAGACAACTAAAACACTCAATTATCTAGCATGGAATTACCTAGTCTCTAATTCACATTAGAAATAATTAGGCATTTTAACTTCTTTTAAAGATATTTTTTTCTATCAGAGAGAATAGAAATAATTCAGGCTGATATCTTTGATAACCTGATGTCATTCACAACTGAGATTTAAGTAATCTTAAAAGAGATAAGATTCTTTATTATAAGTGTGAAGATGTAATTAACAATAAGCTTCTGTCAAAGTCATCCTTCCCATAGCTTGTCATGTCCCTGTTTTTGATGAATTACAGTTGAAAAATTTAATTTTTAAGAGTTAGGTAGCAGAACTGTAGAATTAAGCCTTTACAGGTAAACCAAGCAAATAAAAAGACATACCCAGTTTTATATTTCAGGTTAATTCAGCTTTTCAGGTGTTTCTTCACTCAGAGGCATAGAACTTGCTTGCTTTAATTTTTTTTTTTTTTTTTTTAAATAGGGTTGTCTTCACCTGAAGGCACAAGATGGGAAGTATAGACAACATGGTGAAAGACTGGAGTAACATACAGAAGTACTATATGACCTTGAAAATGAGAGACATCTTGAAAATGTCACGGTCATGTCCATAGGGAATAGAAACTAGGATTTTTTGCCACAGACTATGGGCTTCCTGTCTACAAGTGACAATGAATGAGAAAAAGGTAGGTGTATCAGTCAATCATCAGATGACTATGAGCTATCAATGTGATGCAGACATGAAAAAGACAATTGTAATTCTAAAATATATCAGGCAAAGTATTTTCCATAGAGACAGGGAGTTATTAATGCCATTTTACAACACACTGCTAAAACTTCATTTGTTACACTATCTGCAATCCTGGCCACTGATGCTGAAGAAAGAGGAACTGAAATAAGCATAAGGCAGAAAAAAGATATTAACATGATCAGAATAACTGGCAGCTAATTTCTGAGTGAAATCATCAGAGTTTATTTAACTTTGTAAAACCATAGCTGGGAGGGATAAAAAGTTATCTCTCTATAAATACATCAATGAAGTAAAGAGCAGGCAAGAAAGTTATTTAAGCTTAAAGAAAAAGATGAGCCTAAATCAATCATGAATAAGTGTAAACTGGAAATAAAAACAAGCTTTATAAACTATAAAAAGAAATAAAAATTGGTTTCAATTTAATTTTTTGCTACTGGGAGACTAGCGCTCACAGAATCTCAGTGTGGAAATGCCAGTCTGTGGTGGGTTGACCCTGGCTGGAGGGCAGGGGCCCACCAAAGCCGCTCTGTCACTGCCCTCCTCAGCTGAACAGGAGAGAGAAAATATAACAAAAGGCTCATGGGTCAAGATAAGGACAGGGAGAGATCACTCACCAGTTACTGGCACAGGCAAAACAGTCAGCTGCCTCCAAGCAAGACAGCTTGATCTTTCTTTTGCTACAAGAGCTGCACAAATTCTTTCGCTCCAATCTAGTTTCCAGGCTTAGGATGGCTATACCATGACAGCACGAGCCAGCCTGAACCAGTGATGCTGTTCTCTCCAAGCAGTCAATCTTCCCCCTGTGTTGACACTGGCCATTGTCTGCTCCTGATGTTGATCTGTACAGCAGAAAGCTATTATTTTTTGACTGCTTTGGTTTGTTTGGTTTTCCTGGGTTAATTTTGCAGCTTCCACATCTTCCAGTCTAGCTCATAACAGGATCAGCTGAAACCCAGCACTGAATGGGGGAAATCATGTCTAAGCTAGAGTCAGAAGGGCAAAACAAAACCAGAACTTTCTTAGGTCAACTTAAACAGTGTGTTGCTACACCAAAATGATGCTGTAGTGCTGTTTTCTGTCCTATTTGTACCTTCATAATAAATTGCTCAAAAAACTTCCTTACAGTCTTTTAAAAGTAAAAAAGGTCAAATATCTGGAAAAAAACCTACAACCTTACTGTAGACCATGAATTCACTTGGTACATGACTGAGTTGTCCAAAGCATTTTAAGTTTCTGCTTGGCTTTAGGCTCCAGAAGAGGAAGGAAGGATAGGGATGGCATTGGGAGCAATTTCCCCAGCTTGCTTCCTGCTATCAGCTGATAAGTAGCCACGTCTCTTTCCTGCCTCTCCTTAGAACAATGAGTGAGAACTCCTGCTCAGGACTGAAATCCTAGATGTTTTGGGATATTTTACATCTGCACAGGGTGGTGCCAGGAACCTTAGTTTTGATTACTGGATCATCATTCTGAGGGGGCCAGAGCTCAAACTCTAGACCCAAAATTTAAGTGACAGTGAAGCCATTTCAAGGCACTATGTGGATATAAAGAGTACTTCAAACTGTCTGCATACACAAAGCTAAACAGGTGTCCTTGATGTTATTTGCTCACTCTTGATTTATAGGCCCTTTTTCCCAGTCGTTAACCCCTTTGGGGCTTCCTAATGATGTTGTCACTGACATCCTTGGAAGCTGAGTTTCCTCCACCATCATAGCAGGCATTAAAAAATGGACCCCAGGGTATCAGATGTTTGTCTTTTGGGAGCTGGCGGTGCTCATTTGTTGCTTTAGGAAGTCTAAAGCTCAGCCTTTGGCTTACAGATCTGGGCTAAAGGGCCATATTAAAAAGTAATGACAAAGTGTTTGCACTCTGGCAACGTTTCTTACTCCCAGCAAGTGAGCAAAGGATGGCCCCTGTAGGCACAAGCTGCAGAAAGAAGTCCCTTCTCAGAAACCATGAGTCAACACTGCAAGGCTTAATCTCAAGATATAACTAAGTCTTTAGTCTGCACATATGCCTCAGCCAGCAGCCATCTCACTCCAGAAATTATTCTCTTTTCTGTCTAGAAATCATATCTGAATGTGTTGGTTATTTGATTATTTCATCCAATTCCTGAGATTCTTTGGCAAAGGACTATTCAAATCCCACTAAGATTAGGAGATGAGTACAGAGACATAGTGGCTACCCCTGACCAGCCTTAGAGATTACAGCACGATTGTAAGGTGGTTTAGTGGAATACTTTTAATCTTACAGGCAGACACATTTATCTATTGTATTTAATTCCAAATGAAAACTGGTAAAATCTTTTCTCCCCAAGTAATAAATACAATCTTGAGATGGAACAGGATGATTAATAAATTTCTGGTTGAGGTTTTAACAAGTTGGAAAAAAGGAAATCAAATAGGAGAAATTTAAAAAAAAAGCCCTCTATTTTAAAATTTTCAGAAATGTTTTGGCTACATTCAAAATATTTGCCTTTCAAATTGTCTTTTTTTATAAAATGTAGAAGTTATGAAGTGATGCTGCCTTTTATGTTAAACAAGACATATCAGGCCAACCCCAATTTATGGGGGTTTTTGCCCCTTTAATTTTTGCTTCAGGCACCAACGACTGGGAGGTCATTATCCATCCATCTTACATCCCAGAAGATTGACCTTGCTCAGTCCAGGAAGAATCTATCACTTCTTAAAGAGCAGATAGATGACTGGGTCATTGGATTGTCTGCATTGACAGGAGACAACCTAGAGGAATGGTTGCATTTGAGAGAACTGTATGACATGTATGTGAAGACAGAACAGCTACAAGGGTAAAGCCCAGTCAAGTGGTAGGAACCCGAGCTACTATGAACTGTACTGGAGGAAAAAAAAAAAAAATCATAATTTGATTAGATGACATCCGTGGGGTTTTGAGATTTTTTTCCCCCTGTTTTCTTCACACCTGTAGACCTCAGATGAGTCCCCTAGTTAGACAATTAGCATAATTTGATGGATAAATCCAGTCTAAACAATTCCAGTGTTGGCTGCTCCACCAAGCAACTACAAACCTCACAACTGATCTTTCATCCACTATGGTCAGGCCATCTCTAAAAGCTCAGCACTCCATGCAGTTAATTCTTCCAGAGCAAATAAGCAGAATTTTTAGTAACAACAATTTTCCTATATCTATCCCATTGTAATTCCATTTATCAGAAAACCTTATGCCATAATTAACAAGTGTCATATTTTCTTTTCCTCTCTTCTGAGTTATGCTACCTTAGCTTATTAGCATCAGCAGATGTTGTGGAGTAAAAGGAGGAATGAGAGGCCAGTACTACAGTCCTGCTGTCCAAACAGATGGACATGAGGCAAGGCAGCCAAGAAAGCAAGCCATGGGCACCTAGGACAGGAACGCCCAGTTGTGGATGCAAAAACTTTCAGTCCTAGATCTATGGTACAAAATGATCAGTATCACCGTAACTTGGATTTTTTTTGAAGAAAGCAAAAGGTTCTGAATGAATTCAGAATTAATGGTTCTGGTGGTTTTACAAATTAATTTTTGGTCTAGTTGCACTACCTGTAATGCAGTATTTTAATTATATGTTCCTTTAGCCAGACAGCCTACTAAATATCTCTGTGAACCAAGTCAGCAGCTTTCTGCAGGCTGGCTGAAATTCAAGTGTATGTGACCTAGTTGCATAAACCTATTCTACAGCTTGAAAAGTGTACAGAAGTGATACGTAATGATATGACTGCCATGTAACCCATCCAACCAAAGAAGCAGCAAGAGGCAGACAGCTTTCAAATCACTTTTAAAGTCACCCCCCAAAAAAAAAAAAAAGTTTCCGTACATTATGTAACATCAGGGCAAAATTTTGAACTATCTTTGTTTCTTCAAGGACTTGAAGAGGACAGATAGCAGATATATTTACAACCTTTCAAATTAATTATATCCTTCTCTGAGTTGATTTTCTGGGCCAAACTTTTGACAAGTTCAGAAAAGCTCAAACTGTGACTTGACCTTTGCATTGCATGATCTCTCTAGTCTTCTAGCAAACTGTTTCCCTTTGGATATAATATTTTGTTTTCTCAAGTCTTATAATCTTTTTTGCCTACTTCAGCATTCTCTATTATTTCCTCACTGTGAATAAACTATTTAAAAAAATAGCAACATTCAGCCTTTGCAGTTCAGGAGAAATTCCTTTCTGCATGTGCATGTATTTCAGAAAATATTTTATTTGGCCTTTTCTTTGAGAGTTAGATCTGAAACCATTAATTTCTGCTAATTGTACCTACTCTAATACTCATTAGACAGCATCAGCTGGCAAGTTGGCAGAAGTCATGGCCAGCTAATTTTTCCCCATTTGTATATTATAACTAACTACTTACATAAATTAAACAGGCTGCTTACTAAAAATGTTACAACCAAACATAACAACTCTAAGAATGTAGAAAAGTACCTGAAAGAAATATATACACTGTATACTGAAACTATTTTCTAAGACAATAGTTACAAACAGTGAAAGAGTTAAATTGTTTAAATACCTAAACTGAGGTTTACACAACAAATAAAGACAGAAGTTCCAACATTACTGTGGTGAATCTATCAAAGAAAATCCACCCCCAATGAGGAAGTCTCCACCCATCTATTTTTGCTCACACCATTACATGTTATGATACTAACAGAACTGAAGTTATCTGTAGGTTACTACTTAGGACAGGGCTGGTTTTTTTTTTTCTCTTCCTGCTCTGAAAACCAAAATAAACTGTTTTTTAACATAACTGTATGTTATAAAGGGTGAAGGAGATGACTATGAGCTCCCTTTTCTTCTCAAGTGTTTCAGAATTAGAATCACAGAAGTATCACAGGCTGCAGAGGTGGGCCACTGCCAACCTCATGGAGTTTAACAAGGCCAAGTGCAAGGTCCTGCACCTGGGTTGGGGAAATCCTAGGCACAAGTACAGGCTCGGTGGAGAGTGGATAGAGAGCAGCTCCGAGGAAAAGGACTTGGGGGTACTGGTTGATGAAAAACTGAACATGAGCCGGCAGTGTGCGCTGGCAGCTCAGAAGGCCAACCGTATCCACGAAGATGATCAGAGGGCTGGAGCACGTCTCCTATGACGAAAGGCTGCGAGAACTGGGCATGTTCAGCCTGGAGAAGAAGAGGCTCC
>NW_010226149.1:96465-120391 GCF_000690775.1 Eurypyga helias
TTTACAAGAGCCTGTAGTGACAGGACAAGGGGTAGTGGGTATAAATTGAAATCAGGGAGGTTTAGATTAGATATCAGGAAGAAGTTCTTCACAGAGAGGGTGGTGAGGCACTGGAACAGGTTGCCCAGAGATGTTGTGGATGCCCCATCCCTGGATGTCTTCAAGGCCAGGCTGGATGAGGCTTTGAGCAACCTGGTCTAGTGTAAGGTGTCCCTGCTCATGGCAGGGGGGTTGGAACTAGATGATCTTTAAGGTCCCTTCCAACCCAAACCATTCTATGATTCTATGATTCTATTTTTTGGATGTTACTTGAGGTGGGTACCCTACAGGCACTTCTGGAAACTACCAGAGCAACCAGGTTCCTCTGTACACAGGAAAACCTGTCAGTTATTTCATTTTAAATCTCACCGTCATTCATAATGGTAAGCTCTATCTTTGAGTTTCCAGGTCAAACTGCAAAGTCAAATGTCATAAGGAATCTGTTACATCTCATTACAGTTATCAGTCTTGTTGCCCACAGACTAATATTGATTGCTGTTACTTATATTTCTTACTTTATAATTTTTTAATAATTGAGTCATGCATCAGCTACTTTATTATTTAACTTATATAGGCTATTAAGATATTACTTAGTCCAAAAATTACCCAAGCCTCCTCTATATCATCTTTCAATATTGATCCAACATTAGTATTCTGTCTATCTCCTGAAACTTCCTTACAGACCAAACCTTATTAAAGACAATTCCTTGGCTGACTGTTTAAAAACTCTTGCATTCAAGTTATTTCAGATTGTTTTTTTAAATAATTGGTTTTAATAATAGCTGTTTTCCATTTCACCAGGAACTGAGAAGAATTTTAAGTACCTTCAAATATACTATCTAATACATAAATCAGAGGCAAGAAATATTTATCAATTACATCTTTGAGGCCTTCATTTCTACTAACTATTTTTACTAACCTAGTATTTCTTATTCTTCTTAATATATGTGTTTCTAACAGTATTCTCCTTTCTTTCCTTTACTAATTTTATCTATTCTCCGGTGCCCCTTGGCTTCCCCAGCTTGGAGTTCAAAGATGAAATCCATCTTGAACCTATAGTTGGGGTAGGAAGAAAACATACCTGATTTCCCAGAATTATTTGGCCTAGGATGACAGAGCACTTCTCACATTCCCCTGGAAGGCAGAGCCTGCAGCTATACCATGAGGATCAAAAGTATTTATGAAGCCCTGGTATAATGGTGACTAAAATATCTTAAATATCAGAGATGGATATACTCTCGAGAGAAGTATGTCATAAAAATAAATCTTATGCATTTCAGTTTAAAAAAATTAAGAATAAGTGGCACCAGATGTTGGGGTCCCACAGCACAGAAGCACTGATATGCAGTGTTTTCCTTCATATTCTCTGTGTCAGAACAGAAAAGTAGAGAGGATATTAAAACATTATTAGGATGAACATTGTCTTGAAGTGAATGAGAGGCTTTATTTCATTTACTTTTTCTTTACACGCTTGCAGCCAGATTACGTGGCTCATCTGGAAGATGCAAGTGTTTTAAAACTAATTTTTCTGGAAAGGATTTCAGAGGAACCAGGACAGGCCAGACTGGGAAATATAGAGAACAGGGTACCAAGTCAATAGTCATGTCACTATCTCATCAACGAAGTTCTGCAAAAAACATTTTTTGAGATATCCAGCAGATAGCATTGTTACAGTTTGCTCTATGCAGACTTCCCTCATTTTAACAGTTGCTACTACAAAATAAAAATATCTGATCTCTAATATCTGCACTGGTAATGAAATGGTTATATATAACATAGGCACACAGACTTAGGTATGTCTTTCTGGACATACAGCATCTTCTTGGAAACCAAGAGATTTTCTTTCTCTGCCATTTATTTTCACTTTGAAATCATATAAAACCAACAACAGTAAGGGGAGAGTTCAGATCAGAACTTACAACAATGCCTTTATTTGAAATGTCACACAGTTTAAAGCTTTATAGGAGGAAAAAGTGACCATAAATAATGGGGAAAATATATTTAAGAAAAAGTAGTGCATATCTTGTGTTAGTAGACTGCACACTGTTAGGAAGATATGAATGTCCTTCACCTTTAGTTTGGACATCCTTGTATTGCAAAAGCTCCTGAACTGATAAGAAAGACTCAATTTTTTTGCCATATAAACAAGCTGAAAAGGCCACAAAGTTTTTAAATTCCTTTAGAGTAAAAGTCTGTTTCAGTTACAAAAGAAATATGAGCTGTGTGGTAAAATCATCATGTACACACATCCCAGCAATGCTGCTAGGGATGGCAAAATAACTTCTGACACTGAAAATGGTGAAAAACACAATGAGGTGGAATCCTCTGAAGAACAGTTCTGTAGTACCAAGAAAACATTAAATAGTCTTGCTTTTCTTTACCAGCAGGTATAACTAACAGTGGATAAAGAAAAACTAGGGTGAAGAGAGATGTCTAAAGATAAACGTTTCAGACAGGAATTGCTCAGAAATATGTGTTCATGGTGTCCAAAGAAATCCCTGTATTTTGTAACCCTATAGATTTGAACTGTTTATGTCTGTACATCTAGGTTTTTAAACTTATTGACTAGCCTCACAATATGTTATTGACTTCTGCAGACATCTTAATTTTTGTTTTGACAAAGAACAGACTAGGGGATGTGAGGTGATGAACATCGCAGCACCAAAACATGTACCAAACCCTAGTAGTGACTGCAGTTGCTATGCTCATGCTTTAAACTCCAGTGATCATCTGCAAGGTTTCCCTGATGCAGAAGAGCTAAAGCAGAGTTTGATTTGGGGTAAATACAGCCTTTTATCTACTTCTGAAGTTTTGCATCTCCACCATTGGGGTATTTTTCCACAAATAATTAGTTCTTTATAAGCTATGCTTTATCAAACTTGCACAGCCATAACTTCAGGGGTAAAACATCTTCACTAACAAAGGCAAAACATCTTTACTAACAAAGGTGTTTCCAGACAGAACATATAAACAGTTTATTTAACTTTCTTTTTAGCTTAGGAAATGAGGATATGTATGTAAATGATCATTCATACAGAGTGGGGCTGTAAGGTAGCCAGAAGGGAACTAGAAGCTTAAAGCAAAGAACAGAGGTAAAATTGAAACCACTGTGCTAGAAAGATCTTGACCTCAACTGGCAAAAGAGACTCAAGTTTGGCTGAATCAGATGAACTACAAAGAAAATTATTAGTTTAAATAATATGATCACCATCCCTTCTTGGGTTTGGAGAACTTGATAGAAAAAATAAATATCACAATAACAATAAAATGTAAAAAAACCAGTCAGATATATCCATATAAACACCATAGATGTTGGTTTGGGGTTATTGTTACAGTATGGAGATCTGGGAAGTTCAAATACTACATTACAAAATCATTGTTTGCTATAGTGTCTGCAAAATAAAAGGCAGAATAGCTTCAAGATGTCCACCTTCCATGGGAATAAAACACAAGAGAGTCATCCTTGATCTGGTTTTGAGTAAATGTGTTTGGACTACAGGTAAATGACAATTTTCTGGCAAAGGCCAGCCTGAGGTTTGATAACTGAAAAAAACAGAAAACTGTGCCACCCTCTTTTTAAAAATAGAATGCAGTAATAAAGTTTCTTCCATGTAGCAAAAAATTAAAAAAAATATTTAAGTGATAAATATAATTTAAAAAAAAAAAAGTCCATTCTGATCTATTTCAATAGGAACTGAAAGATGGTGGCACTGGTTCAGCTCTTTTACTAATTACCCCACCTCATATTTCTTTTAATTCCTTATCATTGATCTTGCAAGGATGAAGTCATGTAGAATCATAGACTCTCTTACTTTGTAAAAGACCCGTATCATCAAATACCACCAATAACCCAGCACTGCCAGGTCCACCACTAAACGATGTCCCCAAGCACCACATCTACAAGTTTTTTAAATACCTCCTGGGGATGGTGACTCAACCAATTCCCTGGGCAGCCCATTCCAGTGCCTGACAACCCTTTTATGAAGAAATTGCTCCTGATATCCAATCTAAAGCTCCCCTGATGCAGCTTGAGGCCATTTTCTCTTGTCCTGTCACTTGGGAGAAGAGACCAACTCCCCCCCACCCCACCCTGCACCCTCCTTTCAGGTAGTTGTGGAGAGCAATAATGTCTCCCCTGAGTCTCCTCTTCTCCAGGCTGAACACCCCCAGTTCCCTCAGGTGCTCTTCTTAAGAGTATGACACACACTTCCTGGATATTTTTTTGAGAAGTCATTCACATTGATATGAGTTCATATTATTTCTCTGGAATAACTTGTCAGTTGCTGTTGTAATTCTTAAATAACCCAATACAAAAGGCATTTCTCTTAAATAATCGCTTTAAATATATTGTAAATCAGTATTATGTACTGAGTATTAAAAGAACAGCATATATAAAACTAAATAGACTAAATAGTAGATTAAAGAGTCAGTATTATTATTACTGATATTTGAATCACTAATAAACACTTGAGTTGTTAGTTTGATGTATAATCTAACATTTAATTCACCAGAAATAACTCAGTCTAAGCACAGTTTAGATACACTTTTCTTCAGAGATCTTGGAGGAAATTTTTTCTTCCCACTGTGTATTGATGGAAAGTTATCTCTATCAAATGAAATGGTTGTTCCCCTTGCAAATTTCTTTTGCTTGTCTGTCATGCAGATGGCTTTTCTACAACTATATAATTATATAATTCCATGACTCGATATAAAAGTATTCTTTAAAAAGTGAATCTCCTTTTCAATCTTACATTTGGCTTGTCAGAACAAAATCTGAGAAGCCTGTAGATTTCCAGGGTGCTACAGAAAGGTTTAACATATTTTTTGAAAGCTGCACAACTTCCTAAGCTTCTTTGTTGTTAATTTTATGCAAAGGGTTTGCAAGTAATTAAAGTTATGTTATCTACATAATGATCTATTATATAAATCTCTAAGTACTCCAGTTTCCCCAGCTTTGAAATGGAGGAAGAGCTTTCCCCAAATTATTTTCTGCCACTACCTGTACCCGATAGTGCATGTGAGGCTAAATCTTTCTCATAATGAGGACTAGATACTCTAACACCGTGTCATTACTACTGATAACTCACATTGCTAAGATGTGCTGGTGTTGAGTTTCTCTGCTGCCAGTGACCATGGCATATCTTAGAAATAGCATATCCGCTTTTTCCTGGAAGAACATACAGAGGTCTATAAGAACGAGGAGCTGCAGGGAAACTGCCTGTGTAGGCTACAGCTTGGCTTTTGTACTGATAGAAGAAACAATATCGAATGAAGAGTGTTAAATAGGTGGGGTTTTATTTTTCTTTACAACAGTTGGAAAATTAAATTCCTTTTTTTTCTCTGTTGAGCGACAAGCCAGTTCTGCTCCCTGAAGATATTTGTTCATCCCCCCCCTTCCCCACTGCAGGAGGATTAAACTATTTCTCAGTGCAGTGAGCCGATTCATTTTGTACAGCCAGTGCTGCTCCATTCTGGGCAAGGGAGTATTACAGATTTACAGTTTTCATTACCTAAGGCTGAAACTGTTAATGAGGTTTATGTTGGCTGCAGGGGGTTGAGGGAAGGCACCGCTCCGGTTGCATAGCTGTGCTGCAAGGACCCTTTGGAGAAGAGACTGGATGTGACTCCAGACCCAGATACTCACTATAAATGGTTATTTCATTTGCTTAATATGAGTACTTCTCTCCTGATTCATAAACCATGATGAATGGTTCAGTTACCTGAGGAGAAGGAAGGAATCCCTTTTATATAACAATCAATTCCCTTCCCAGCCTGGATGCTCTCCCTATCACTCAATCTCTTTAACCAAAAGGCTCTGAGCTGAACTCAGTGAGAAGCATTCAGCATTCCCCTTGCTGAAGTTATGCCACTGTGGGAAAACAGCTCACAGGACTGCACCAGGAGGTGTGAGAGAAGGCAGCATCCATGCTAAGCCTATCCCTCTGGACCTGCAGGGAGCTTGTCCTTGTAGCTCTCCCATCCCAGCTGCATCTCCCCATGGATCAGCTGATGCAGAAATGGAGCAACTCCAGGCATCAGATGTCTTGGGATTTCAGAGAAACTCCAATAGCTTCTTTTGAGCAGAAGATTAACGTGTCCCACTGAGAGTGAGCAGGATGCACACCTTTGCATGCAGGGATAGACATTCTTGCAGCCCTTGTCCTTTAACAGCTAAGAGATGAAGAAGGCTCTCTTCAGGGAGACCTTATAGCACCTTCTAGTACCTGAAGGGGCTACAAGGAAGCTGGGGGGACATTTTACAAGGGCTTGTAGTGACAGGAAGAGGGGTAATGGGTTTAAACTGAAAGTGGGGAGGTTTAGATTAGATATCAGGAAGAAATTCTTCACAGAGGGGGTGGTGAAGCACTGGAACAGGTTGCCCAGAGAAGCTATGGATGCCCCATCCCTGGAAGTGTTCAAGGCCAGGCTGGATGAGGCTTTGAGCAACCTGGTCTAGTGGAAGGTGTCCCTGCCCATGGCAGGTGGGTTGGAACTAGATGATCTTTAAGGTCCCTTCCAACCCAAGCCATTCCACGATTCTATGATTCTAAGGTCCTAGGCAGCTTCGGTGTCAGGGGTTTCCCCTCCCATGTGTTGAGAGGTATATCCACAGACATCAAGGACCCACACACACCAGTGTGTTACAGATGCTTAGTGTTTATGTCAAAAAGGAGCCTAAAAACATTTAAAGTGTTTCCTCCAAGGTAGGAAAGAGTTACTTTTCTCAGTGCACAGGAGCAGAACAGCTCTATGCAAAGGCCATGTTACGCAGTTGAACATAACCTAAGAAAGGACAAACTACTTTATGAAATAAGGATATTGGACAGTATTTTGTCAAACTCATCCAAAAATACATCATATTTACTACCTTTAATTAAAACCTGAATAGAATAACAGTGCTGCCCTCTTTTCAGCTTTCCAGTATATGACAGGATTAAGGATATGAAAATATGTTGGTGGTAGTTACAGTGCATGCCTGAATAAAACAAGTGTGACAATGATTCTTCATTTTATAACACACAGAAAAGAGCCATTTTCACAAGACAGATGATATTCCTGAGTGCCAAGGAAAGAACCAGCTTCTCCTGCTTTGTAGTGTAAGATACAATACAAACTTTGTATTCTTGGCTCACTAGACACAGGTTCTTTTGGAGCCAAAGATCAGCACATTCAGTATTTGCACTGAAGGCAACCTAAAAGCATTCAGTAAATTGATTAAGAAAGCCTCAAGAAACAGCAAGCCACAGGCATGTGACCACCATAGGAATAGCAGGGGGGAGAAGGAGCACTTGGGAATCCAGGTTTTCTTTATTTATCCATCTCCAGACTTAAACACATGTATATCTGGAAAGTCTGTCTTTCACAGACTACAAGCTGTGAAGGGTTTTGCAAGCTGTTATTATTTTAATCTGACAAGTCACCTACTCAGAGAATTTTGAGCACAAAACACTGAAAATCTCGATCAACTGGGTTTGGGTTGTTCTTTTTTTTTTCTTTTTTTCTTCATATACAACAGAGCCTAAAAAGTAATTTGTGTAAGTTATCTGTGCAGCAAATATACTCTTGGGCAAGGCACTGGGCTGAAATGCTGTGAAGTGAATTTTGCTTCAAAGGATCTAATAGCCCAGCTGTGATCAAGAAGAAAACATGGTTAGATGTGAAAGCATAATAGATATGGTATCAAAGTTCCTTGAATACAGCTTTTCAGAAAATTCATTTTAACAACAGAGAAAGACCCAAAACTACTCTGAGGCATTTTGATATAACACAGAAACAGAGGTTTTACAGTGAGTAGAGCATTTAAAAACTCCTTAAAGGTAGATTTTCTATAGCCAAAGCATCACACTGTGTATACTTCTGTTGACTTTCTCACAGAAAAAAATACCCAGATTTGTTAAACTAAAAATCAAGTAGGATGTCACCAGTGTTACACAGCAATAGGACAGTAAGGCTAAATATTGGCTGATACTACCAAGGCAAAGTACCCTGGTGTGATTGGCACTTGCTTTGGCCTTTCAATAACCTGTTTTCTCTCCCTGAGAGTGAAAACAAATTCAGTGAAATGTAATTTTTATTCAAAGAATAGGCTTGGTTTGCTTTATAAAACTCATATCTGGGTTAATTTCTAAACACCCCCTGGGTTACACTTTGAAATGAATATTTAACAAAGACAAATATATTCACCCACCCAGGAAAAAAAAAAAAAAAAAAATTTTAATTGCTGTATCTCTGATATTGTTATTTTTCAGAAGTATTCAAAGTACATCAAGAATGCTAGCAATGTAGCAGACACTTGTTATTTCATGCAAAGGTAGAAGAGTAAAAATGGGAGTGACAGATGGAAAAACTTTAAGTGCCTGATTAATCAGTCATTTGAAGTCAGTGCAAACATGCCTCTTGCTTACAATAGACTTTGGCTGAGGCCTTAAAAGGGAATGTGGTACCATGTCCTTGCTCCCATAACCACATGTATCCAGCTGCCAACAGGGTTACACACCTGAGCTGTGAAACAATCAAAAGCGTGTCACAATGCCTTCAGAGTGTGTGTGTGCACATACACTGATGTTTCTCTGTGGATTTATGTCTGTACATAAGGAGCACAGGAAACAAGAAGCAGAACTTGGGTATGGTATAAGCTCCTATTTTGTTCGGATGAGTTGCGTTATAAAGCTAATTTAGAAAGCCTGTGTGTGAGTCATTATTATCATGATAAAAGGATTCCCTCCTGGGTAAAGGGTGGAATGATAAAAGGGGCTGTATATGCTGGAGCAAGAGAGTACAAACCCAAAAATTTGTGATTTGGTTTTCAAAGTCTCTGCATTTTCATGATGCAGAGATCTCACCAAGGTTTAGCAAGAACAACCCAAAAGGTGAGTCATTTAAAGTTCTTCGGTTTTACAGAATGCAGGTCTCCTTAGTCTAGAAACTATCTTAAAAACAGCTACGAAGTATGAAATATAGCAATTCTGAGTACTTAATTAAGATTTGGAGATACAGAATAGTTTGACAATATTAAAAAGGTTCAGACTGAAGATAGACACTGATAATTGGCTAAAGGATAACAAAACAGATACCTTATATCAGAGCTAAATTTATAATGGCAATCTTGAAAGAGTTGGTCGTGTTAGAGAAAGAAACAAACAAGACAGTGGTAGTCATCCCTGAACATTTGGCAACCCAGTATCTCCTGGAAAACTACATCCTGGAGAAACTACAGCAGAAGAGGAGATTAAATGTGCTGGGGTTCTGCTAGAGAGCTTTGTTTCAGAAAAGCATAAAGAGATCAATGTTAGAAACTGAAAAGTGGTAGATAAGGACAGGTATTACTGGCAGACACTGAAGACTTTCAGTGTAATGACCAGGAAACTTAGGAAAGAAGCCTTACTTTGATTTAATGCAGGGTAAGAAGTGCTAACAGACTAGGCCAGTGGTATATATTTTTATCCCTAACTTTTATCCAAGTGATGTTAGGCATAACTTAACATGAAGATTAAGCATACAGCATTTCTAGTGCCCTCTTGGTCTTTCTTTCATAAATACATTTTTCTTTGTAATTCAGTGCTCTTTGGTCATTTAATGTTTGAAGAAAGTTCCAAGTCTTTGCTAAGGTAGATGTCAGGAAGGAATTCACCTTGCTAGTTTGAGTTGGAATCAATCAGCATTTCATGCAGTCTTGATTTTTGTCTTGCTTTATAATTTAAAAAAAAAAAAAAATCACAAAGGAATGACTTCTTCAACCTGTTGGTGATCAGAGGAAGGTTCTGTACTAAGCAGAGTATACTACAACGATGCTTAGGTCCCCCTGTCTATGTTTCAGTCAGTTAATTCTTGCTGCTTGGTTCCTCTGTCAATTCACATCAAACATATGGGAAGAACGTAACAAGAATAATATGCCTTGTATGAAGACAGATGTCTTACTTTTATGTTCTGCTTGAGACATTCCTCCTAAAATATGTATAATTGCAGGTAAGTTCAGAGGAAACAAAGAAGTAAAACCACAAGATGCCTGGCTGAAGTGTTCAGACTCACCACAACTGCAACAACCAACATCTTCCTAATTTCAACATCTTCAAATTCATGGAGGGAGAATAATGCTATAGCATTTTGGTTAGCTCACTTCCCTGGGAACCACAGGATCTTGCCCCACTGCTAATGACCAGTCACATCATTTATAAGGAAACAACTTCAGACCATACTGGGAAAGTCCCACCAAAGCACACTTCTGATTTGCTCAGGCTCTGTTTCAAATCCCTGTCCAAATCTAGTGTTAACTAGAAATTAAGTTTCCCTCCTCTCAGGGGATTACATTACCTCCTGTTGTATGTGGTGTAAATGAATCCATGACTCATCTCACCGCATTTGGGCAGAGGGGGATGCTCTCTTCGCCTTTTCTAGAATCCAAGACCTTTGTCAAATCAGTCCTTGATTCCTAAAAAAGAAGCAGATAGTTGAAGAGCAATGTGAAAAGAAATGTATTCTGAATAAAATGCAAGACAGTGAAGGAGTGTAAAAAAGCACCACAGGCATCTGTGGAGATCAAGGCAACACCTGGCTCCCACGGTGAAAATCCACCTTTCACTGACAGAATCTGTTGACCAGAACCTGCACTGTTGTGAGGGCAAGGATTTCTTGGAGCTGTGGCATCAATCTGTGACAGCAAGAAAGCAGCACACTCATAATAGCTGTAACTGCAATCCAGGAATAGTTCTTGTTCCTGCCTAGAGTGTGGAAACCACAGGTCTTGCATGCTTGTGGGAGGGGAAAACTCTTCATCCCTGTAGAACAGAGATGGCAACATCTCCCTAAGAAAATTCTAAGATGCTTTCAGGCTGTATCTCTACTGGGTGATTTTAATTTTACTTTTGCTTCACATCTTAATTCCACTGCTCAACCACAAGCTAGAGGTCTAAATGACAGGAAACAAGCTTAAAATCCCATATGCCTTTTCTAATTTTTGCCAATCGCTGTGCAAATCAGAGCTATTTGTTCCAGCATCACTAGACAAAAGAAACATAGTTATGGACACTAACTGCACGTCTGCTAAAGCTCTTCAATCCAGTCTCTGATGGAAAGGGTTTCATTAATTACAACATACAGTTTTGGCATCATCACTGGAACAATGCTTCTGGTTTCTGAGGTACCAACAAGTCATCAATTTGCGTGTGAACTATTGCCCTGTCTGCATCTGTTCCTTCAACGGTCTGTGCCTTTGTGCTCTTACTGAAATTTCTTACTACTGTACACGCACTGAGTCATAATGATTATCTCCTCACTCAGATTGTTTCTTCTGTCTCTGTCTGTCCCTGCTACATGAAGAGAACACAACTGGCAAAACAAATTCACTCACTGAAAAACAGCATAGCAGCAGCTCACTGCCTTCTTCATGCAAAACATTCACATAACACCAACAAAAGTGACCTCAGTGAGTCCACAGCTACTATAAACTGGGATGCTTTTACTCAAATACAACAGTCTCATAGTGGACCAGACCCTGAACAACTATAATTTAGTCCAAAACATCTCTATCTGCAGCCCAATCCCTCATAATCTCTTTTTCCCCTCTTCCTCTAGTCATATTAACTATGTTAATATGGAAAGATCCTTAGGTCAATCAGCTAGATAATATAACACTTTGAAGTATGAACAAAGAAACAAGTAACATATAAAAAAGATATCCTTGCCTCTCAGAGGGCAAAGCAGCTGTATTAAGTGACATGGAAGAACAGATTTTTGAAACCAATGGAAAAAACAATGTTATCACCACCTGATAGAAAAAATTCATGGAGTAAAACTCTCTTTTTCACCATTCCAAGTGCAGTAAAGTCATAAAGTATCTTTTTCTTTGGGTTTGGCTTTTGGGTGTTTTGGTTTTGGTGGCTTTTTTAAAGGGATTTTAATGCCACCTCTATTACTACAGAATTGTTTAGTGTAGAAAACATCAACATTTCTGGGGACATCATGTTTGGAAAACAACAATTTCCTCTGGTGAGTGACTATATGTGAAAAAAACAGGCTTCTTGACACCTCAAGCCCTGCTTTGCACCTTCAGAGCATTTTGTACATTGTGATATGAAATTCTCTAGGGTTCTACTTCAAAGCTGCACAACAATTGTGTATGTCTCACTTCCAGAAGTCTAATAAGGATTTTGAGAACAGCAAAAAATTGGAGAGAGCATTCCCTCCCAGGATTTGGATTCGAGCTCTGATGTCTGTTTTTCCTGTGTCAGTATATTAAGGTGTTTTTTAAACAGTGAATGATGTATGAAGGATCAATTTCTTTGGATCTGAGCATACCACAGTAATGCCATTTTGTGGATATAGAGCCAATTCAGCTTAGAGGAGAGGCCATGTACTGAATTTTCTCTCTATACAAAGAAATGTAAATTTAATCATACTCTTGATTATTGTGGCTCGGACACCACAAGCAGTATATATGAAATGATGAGAAGCAAATGTATGAGTGGTATTGTGACTAACAAAGACAGTATATCACAGATACCAAATTTCTCAAGAAAGAAGTTAAAAAATACTCAGAGAACAGTTTCACTTGGATTCTTCAGGAACAAGAGCACAAAAATATAGTTGTGTGTGTTAATAACACTGAATTTGGGAAAAAAATAAAAAGGGTGATTTGAGCAAGCAAGGTGTGAAGTGTAATCTGAAAAATCATCCAGCAGGTTATGGGAATCCCCCTGTATTTGTGAGAGCCTGGCCAGCCAACTCAGGAGTGAGGATGTACTCGTTCCCTATTCAATGTATACTGTTTTGTTACTCTGTCATAGTTAATCTGTCAATAAAACAGTGCATCCCATATGGCTGGCATCATCTGGGGTCTTACTTATTAGTGTCTGAATTTGCCTGTGGGCCAAACCATTCCAGACCCACCTTCACTCCTCCCTGAGCCAACCTGACCTCATACTTCACATTTGCTTTTCATAACTCAGAAACATGAACCAGGGCTCAACTGCAAGTCTCATGTGCTAAACAGCATGGAACATTAGAGTCTTCCTCAGAATATGCAGCACTACCACCTCTGCTGCAGGCCAGCCACCCTGAGAGTGGCTTGTGGGTAAGTAGGAACTTCAGCTTCATCACACACTGCCCAAGAAGAATGGCCAGCACAGGTTACCTACATGGAAGGTAAGTTGGTCTCTAGTTGCCCACCAGCATTTCCAGGCTGGCCTGGAAATTGATGAATCTGACTTTAAAACCAGCAGCAGAGCTGCTCCTTCACAGCAAGTGCTCATCTTGAATCTAGAATAAAATCAAAACAACACACAGAATGAGAAATCTGTTCATCCACATTTGAGAGGCTGATTCAGGTATGTAAGTACTCTGAGTATAAAAGTCTTTGTACCAAGGTCTCAAGACCTCAGGACTAAAGCTTTTCATGCTTGCTGTATCTGAATGCTTCTTGACCTGTTTAGACTTTGTTTTCACTAGTTTTAATTATGTTTTTCCAACCAGGTGGCTATACATAATTTGTTTTACTTTTGTTTATCTTTGTATGGTAGGACCATAGCTTTTGTATAGACAGTAGTAACAAGTAGTTGTTTTGTGTAGGATGAGCTATTTATGACTGTAACATAATGTTATAGTATAGAAAAGTACAAGTCTGGTTTTTGGAGACCTTATAGCACCTTCCAGTACCTGAAGAGGCCCACAAGGAAGCTGGGGGGTACTTTTTACAAGGGCCTGTAGTGACAGGACAAGGCATAATGGGTTTAAACTGAAAGTGGGGAGGTTTAGATTAGATATCAGGAAGAAGTTCTTCACAGAGGGGGTGGTGAGACACTGGAACAGGTTGACCAGAGAAGCTGTGGATGCCCCATCCCTGGAAGTGTTCAAGGCCAGGCTGGATGAGGCTTTGAGCAACCTGGTCTAGTGGAAGGTGTCCCTGTCCATGGCAGGGGGGTTGGAACTAGATGGTCTTTAAAGGTCGCTTCTAACACAAACCATTCTATGATTCTATGATACCAGAGGCTATCTGTCTTCTGTTTAGGGACTACAGGATGACCTGTAGAGGAGTATGGGCCTTTTTCTTTCTTTCCTTTTTTTTTTTTTCTTTTCTGTAGTAATTAAATTTGGATTTTAAGCATTCCTGGATGAGACTGCTAAGGCTTCAATTATGCTAACAGTAAAATATTGGCTTTACATGTAGGCTGTGTTTCCTTTTGCTCAAAACATTATTATGACTGTAGTGGTGTACTTATAGCTCTCAAAGTAGCACACTGGCTGATGGGACTTTCATATTTGTTTTGCACATGATAAGTGCTTCCCTTTTCAGTGTGGTTTCAATACTGATAATCCCATCAATCCTACCAGTAAAATACATTCTACCTATGATTTCTGAAGAGACTTTTTACTTTTCCCTTTCCTGCAGCAATACTGCCTGGCAATAACTATCACAACACATTTCTACCAGCTCCTTCGCAGCTTGTACCCCCACTGCCTCTTAAGGTAAGAAGAAAAGCAGTCAAGATACCCAATAGTCATTCTGCCTTCCTGAAATTCTATATGGCTAACAAACCAGTCCTCATAAAGCTGAAAAAGGCAAACGCGTGGCTACTGTTTCTAGTTTGATATGTCAGTAGTCATATTTCAACTAATAACTAAGAAACTACAGCTTACTTGAGAAAGAAAAAAAGCAACTCAGTAAAAGGACTTTGTAAATTTTAAAATCAAATTAACTTAACCATTAAACAAAATTTTTCAGCCAGCACTTTATTAAACTTACCCAGGGCACAAGTATCTATAAATATTTTAAAATTTCAAAAAAGCAGCACTTTAAGTATTTTCACTAAAACAATACCTCTGTGACTGCACACACACATAGACACTGATGAACTTTATTTTCCAGATAATTTGGTAGTTTTACCATGGTTGTGTCAGACTGGATGCCATCTGTGAGAACTCTTACTTGGCAGAAATATGAATTGGAGAATGAAACAACAGTACCATCTCTGAAAAAGAAGGGAAACCTTTCTATACCACTGTAAGCAGAACCAGAAAACAAATCTCCTGCTGGGAACCAACCTGTCTACTTGCTAATATGCTTTATTCTTGCTGAGTTGTATGCAGAGAGGTTGTGTGTCATTAGCTAACACAAATCCAGGTTCAAAGAGATCTTTGAAGTGACAAACCTAAAACGACAGGGGATGGAAAAATAAACTGTGTACCCAGCAAGGCAGAGTTCTCTTTCATGATGACTGTAACTAGAATACAAAATAGAGCAGAAATATTAGCTTCAAGGCCCATTGTACAAACAACACTCATTGAACAGTCATGAGTTAATGAAAGACGTGCAGGGATAGATCAAAGGGTGCTAAATTCTCATGACAGGGCTTCTGATGCAGAAACACTAAAGCCTAGGACTTCTAGAGTTAAAGCCCTCAGATCATACAGACTGCCGTACCTCTTTTGCTGACAATGGTGCTGTGATAATTCGCATGATTAGCAGGTTTGGCTCACTGATTTTGTTGGGAGATCTTATATATACATGCAACACTGGGACCTGAATTAGAAAATGTAGGTCCACAGCAGGTAGAGTACTGCAGCCATAGGGAATGGCAGGAATGAAGGCTGAGAGCACAGGAGTATCCAATGGGATTAGACTGGACAAGGTCAGGAAGAAGGAAAAATTATTTCTGTATGCAGAGAAGTTTAAAGCTGATATGATATTGAATGGGAGCCATCTGTACCCTGATCTTGTGCAGTTGTTCAGCCAGTGAGCTCCCTCCTATCTGCTGCCAGGAGCTAAGCTCCAGCAGGATTCTCACATTACGGTGTTTTCACAAGAACTGGTCTATCTGGGTCTCTTAAACCAGATCTGACCCTACACAGGATTTTCCTAAAATCTATCATACATAGCTGGGATGAGTTACAGACAGAGCTGAAGGCAGAGGTAAAAAGAAATCTCATGGCTTTAAGGAAAGCATCCAAGCCCTTAGGCTGTGGGCACTGGGGTAAGTGGGTTCTGTCCTCAGCTGGAATTTGTGTGGGGCCCAACACTCAAGAATGTCTGTGAGCCTGCTTTGAAAACCTTCTGTTGCAAGTCAGGCTCCCAGTGGCATCAGAATTAGGGGGTAATTTGAGTGCTGTCTGGCAGAAATGTCAGCATCTCTTGGGCCAGGCAGCAAGATCTGAGCAAGTGCTTTCAGGATTGCGTGGCATATGACCCATGGGTCCAGTGACTAGCATGGCAATGATTTACCCTGGTCCCTCTGTGGGTTTAGTCCTACACACCCAAATACTTCTGTGAATCTGGACACCGAGCTTTGATCTGCATCCTCTTTTCCTCCAGTCGTGAGTGCTTTGTGATTATTCTTTCAAGTAGCCTACAAGGACTAATGTCATTTATTGTTCTATCTTCTCTGCTTTGGGCACTTTAAACTCAGAAATTAAAGAACAAGAAGCTACCAAGGGCACATAGTAGAAGGGCACATAGAATACACCTGAGACCCAGCAGCCAACATCATAATCAAGTGGCTTAAGAGTTAGCAGCAGCATCCAATCTCTCCTTGAAATCTCCTACTGAAGCATCTAAAAGAGGCAAATTCTGTGCCTGTTTTAAAAGAAGTTTCAAGGCAACTGAGATTTAAAGACAAACTAGTTTGGCTTTGCATAACAACAAATGAAGGCAGAAAAATAAAACATAGTGATTAACATCACACAAATTTATGAAAACTATTTGTTCTGTTTCAGTAAGGGAGAATGTAAGTAACAGCAAGCAGTGAATAATAGCAGGAGTACCCAATTATGTTTTCTGACAACACAAGAGCTAAAGAGCATTCAATTAAAACATTCAGCAATGTATTTATTCAAATCCAAAGAACGCACTGTCCCAAGATCTCACCAAGATCAAAAGTAGAGACTGGTTTGGCTTTTTCTAGAGGAACAGTTTTTTCATCAGAGAATGGCTGCTGGTTGAAAACTAAAATAGAAGTTCAGAAGCCTGTTTTGACAGAATTGGTTTCTCAAGTCTAGGGTGGAAATACTGGTGAATAACAAAGAAAGAAACACCATTTTTAACCTGTTGTCCCACAGATCAGTGTGTTGGATAATGCCCCTTGTTGGCATGTAGAGCATGTTCAAACCTGGCTGTCACTTAGAATTTGAATTTCTTTCCTCCCCTTCTTAAGTGAAAAATGTATAAAATGAGCTGTGAGCTCATTGTGTCTGATGCAGCAGAAAGCCTACAGTTTTATAAAACTGTTACTAAAGGAGAGATCAACACAAGTTTGGAAAGAGAAAGGATTCAAGTTCGTGGTGGGCTGACCCTGGCTGGAGGGCAAGTGCCCACCAAAGCTGCTCCATCACTGCCCTCCTCAGCTGGATGGGGGAGAAAAAATATAACAAAAAGCTCATGGGTTGAGATAAGGACAGGGAGAGATCAGTCACCAGTTATTGTCATGGGCAAAACAGACTCTACTGGGGAAAATAAATTTAATTTATTACCAATCCAATTGGAATAGAAAAATGAGAAATCAACTCAAATTTTAAAACAACATACTTACCCTCTTCCTTCTTCCCGTGCTCAGCTTTACTCCTCATTTCTCTCCCTCCTCCTCCCAGCTGCACAGGGGGACAGGGAATGGAGGTTGTGGTCAGTCCATCACACACTCTCTCTGCTGCTCCTTCCTCCTCAGGGGATGACTCCTCACACTCTGCTCCTGCTTCAGAATGGGGTCCCTCCCATGGGAGACAGTCCTCCACCAACTTTTCCAATGTGAGACCTTCCCAGGGGCTGCAGTTCTTGATGAACTGCTCTGGCGTGGTTCCCTCCCACGGGGGGCCATCCTTCAGGAGCAGCCTGCTCCAGCCTGGGCCCCGTGGGGTCACAAGTCCTGCCAGCAAACCTGCTCCAGCCTGGGCTCCTCTTCCAGTGGGGCCACAGGTCCTGCCAGGAGCCTGCTCCAGCACACACTGCCCACGGGGTCACAGTCTCCTTCAGGCATCCCCCTGCGCCAGCATGGGATCCTCCCGGGGCTGCAGGTGGGTGTCTGCTCCCCCATGACCCTCCATGGCTGCAGGGCACAGCTGGTCTCATCATGGTCTGCACCGTGAGCTGCTGGGGAATCTCTGCTGCAGCACCTGGAGCACCTCCTCCCTCACCTTCTCCACTGACCTGGGTGTCTTCAGAGCTGTAATCCCAGAGGTGCTACCACCACCACTGATGGGCTCACTTTGGCTAGTGGTGGGGGCGACTTTGGGGGGGGCAGGGGCGGGGACATGGAGGAAGCTTCCAGCAGCTTCTCATAGAAGCCACACCTGTAGTACCCCCACTATGAAACCTTGCCATGCAAACCCAATAAAATGCCACAACATTGAATTAAAGTACATACTTCAGCAGAAGGAATTTTCCTCCTCACAAAATGCTCAGAAAATTTTTTTAGATTTATTTTTAAATTGCCCTTTTTTCTTCCCCCATTTTTCAGCCACCCACTTAATGCTGAACAATTGTGAGAAAAAATCAAAACAGATACTGGAACCACTAGCAAACATGTTGCATACGTTTATACTCTGCATTAAAAAATACTGAGGATACTCCAAACACAGTGGCCAAAGAAAACAGCCTTTGGTAGATTTTGTAATGTATCTTCTTCCATGTTGATTCCTATTTACCTGCTGTTGCCTCCTGTCAGAAATAGAACCAGACATCATTATAGGCCTAATCCAGCACAACCATCTGTATGCTTACAAAAAAACACACATGGAGTAGCATAAACTGTCATTGTTCACCCACAGTTGCAAAATATTTGTCGAACTAGCCA
Organism: Eurypyga helias; assembly: GCF_000690775.1. NCBI lineage: Eukaryota > Metazoa > Chordata > Aves > Eurypygiformes > Eurypygidae > Eurypyga > Eurypyga helias. Next base: position 115,278 of record NW_010226149.1, read on the forward strand.
AAAAAACCCAGTATCATTTTAATTCACATTTCATAGTGATGTTCTATGAAGTGTGATATATTAGGCACTTCACTTCCTCATCAGACAGTGAAAATCATAATCAGAACCATCCACCTTATAAGCATGGAAGATGCCAGAATGCAGCATAGTGTGCCAATTGGGAAATATTTACAGGTTTATGATCTCTGAAATTGTATTTCCTTCATGTAGTTCATATAATGCATAAACAAACTGAACTGACTACTATAATGGAACATTTTGATAGCACTGAAAATATTATTGTAAAGAAGGGAATCAATTGTTTAATTTAAAAGAATAACTATACAGTAAACCTTCTAATAATTTCATGTGATTTCCACTAACCCTGTTTAAAAAGAGGTTCAGACACATGCTGTGCTCTTTACACGTGGACACAAGAATATAAAACTTCCAAAAACTTCCCTTCTGTGCACTTTAAACCATAGAAAATCTGCATAGCAAGCATGGTTTCACCTCCTTCTAATTGGGCTGTGAAACCTTGTGTGTCCAGTCACTCAACTAAATAAACCTTTGTGCTCTCAAACAGGGGGGGGAAAAAAAAAAAAAAAAAAAAATAAATCCCACAACCACCAAAAAACACCACAACAACCCTATACATGAACAGAGACAAATTCTGGAAGCAATGCTGCTTGTAATTTATAATGGGGCTTCTGGATTCCCCATGCTTTCCCACTGGGGATGGAAATAGTGTTAAATACTGTAGGGACGCCAGATGGATTTCATTTTAGAAACAGGCAAACCGGGCATGCGAAATAGAAAGCCAAATGTCTTCTTTAAAATATGTTTAGTATTGTGACATTCTCTGTCTTTAATTATCAACTTTTTTTTTTTTAATTGCTTGCTAGTCATGACCAGGTTCTGCCGCACTGACATGAAAATAGTAACATTTCATTGCAATATTTAGTGGTTCACAAGACTCCCTGGGAATCTTTCTTTTCCAGAAATACGCTGTCTTCCTGAAGAATGATGAAAAGATCTGACTGTACATTAGTATAACTGCACTTTTCTTTGATGTATTTAGAAGTGTCATGTGTTAAAAGAATAAACAACCTGATAATTGCTAGATAGAACTAAAGTAGGCCTAGAAGTCATGAAAATTGTGACAAGAGATGTAAAAAAATTACTTTAGCTCAATCATCATCACAGTCTGGCTCAGAAAAATGAAAACTTGAAATCGGTGCTCTAGATCTTGGGGACAGAATGTCTCTAATGCTTTGAGCTAAATGGTCAAATGTGGGTGTGAAAATAAAGCTTTAAACACTGTGTTTACCAGGTGAGCTGCTCAATGCCTCTCCAGGCAATTGCTCATATGCTTTTATCTAAGGCAGTTGCTGTTAGAGTTCTCAAACCATATTTTCGTTGCCTAAAACAAATGTACACACAAAGGTAAGTGTCCTTACTAACCCAGGGTCAGTTCCTGACACTTCGTTTAAATTGAAGTTCAGCTGCTCTTCACATTCAGCATCAAATTGGTTTCATAGTGGAATTAATGATGGGAAGTCAAATAGGAAACTCAGAAGTACATGAAGAACTGAATTAAACTACATAATACTCTTACAGGAGCACTGCAGTAAGCACGTTCTGCAAGGTTTTCCTACCAAATGTTTATCAATAATCTCTGCTATGTTGAACTTTCCAGATATAAAGAAGACAGAGAATTATTTTCTCATAACTATCAGAAGAAAACTGTATTTTTTTAAAACAGGATCAATTTCTACTCCTGAAATATAAGGAAGATACAGGCAAAGTCTTCAGGTGGTATCCAAAAAGTGACAGTGTTTCCTTCGTCCCCCCAGCAGTACTCCTCAAAGCCTTTGAAAGGAAATAGGTTGGCACTGAGCTTATGGTATCTTTCTCTCTTCCAGACGGTTTGTAAGCAGCTGATGGAGAAAGCAGAAGCAAAGAAACTGGAGGATGACTTCAGTCCAAATCAGGATCTATTTCAAGCCATGGGGAAACCTCTGGAAGAGGCCAGCATCCAGGAACATGAAGAAGGGAGCTACGGTGTCATGGTGGGTGGGTGAACACCTGGGGACTGCGCTCATTTTCATTTTTCATAGATATATCCTAGAAAATATTTATTTTATCAGGTGGGAAAGCTGCAAAATACTTGAAAATATTACAGAAAGTGGAGTCTGTGAAATAAAGGCATAAAGTAAGATTGGGAAATACTGTGGAGGACCTTCAAGCATCTGAATTTTGTTTGGTCCTACCAAAAATAGGGACCCAGGGAAGAAATGTATCTCAAGTGGTGACAGGTCAGTGACAAGCTCTGAATTCTAGGTCTGAATCTGATATTGATGTCATGGTGATACCATCTGTGCTGCAGGGAGAGCTGGCAACAGAGTGAATGTTTGTGGATATACAGGCAAAGCTGTATTACTGCTACAGGTGGCACTTAATGACTGGTTTCACAGTGGGAAAACTTAAGAACAATACTTCACCCAGTCATGTTTTTAACTGCTGAGGGTTTGGAAAAAAGTAATGTACAGCCCTAGCTGGTGTGTGTATGACCCATGCTGAAGTCACTAAGACAGCACTTGATAAACACCTATGGAAATGACATGTGCAATCTCTACAATGTATGAAGCACCACAGCTGGCTCACTGAATTTCAATAGCACCAGAGTGCCTGATGCCTTTAAGTTCTCTTGAAATCCCCAGTACACAGCCTAACAAATTGTTATAACACAATGCATTTCCAAATTATGTCAAATTGAAATTCAAACATGGCTGGCTGCACCAATACATAGTAATAGAGCAAAACATTCATATTTCTAATCCTCCCTGACACTTCTGGTTTACATTCTTCTCTCCAGTGTCTCATTATGCGTGTTCTCACTACTCATAAATTTTCATTGATGTCACTTCTTTCGTACTTAAAATGGAAACATCTGGAATAAATCAACTAAATTCACCCTGTCAGTTTTGCATATACTCAATAGTTTTTAAAACTGAGCTCCCTGCCTTTATGTATTTTCAAACCTCCATCATTAAGAAAACACGAACTCCCAGTTGGTAGTTTCACTGTCTGGTCATGTTCCTTTGAATGATTTGTGCTGGAATGTAAATATAATCACTCTGATTTGATATTTGTGAACAAGCTGCAGATTAACAAATAAGTACAGCTATGTAGCTACTTAGCCCACATCTTTTATTAACAACAAACAGTACTGAACTGAACCTGAGAGCAAGTATTTCTTGCCAGGTCTGAAGCGGGCAGATGTGACTTATGCTCCTGTGCTGAGTCTCTGGCACCAGGGATGTCGATGGGTCTTGGCGCAGCTTAGCATGTAAAAGTGTCCGATTGCAAGACCACCTCCACTACAGATTTTTGGGTTTTTTACAGCACTGTTTTATCCTTCCTATATTTCTCCTTGTTGTGTTGGCACCTAAACCACATATCTAACTTGCTTTCAGAATCATGCTTTACTGAGATCGCCTCAGCAGGGCATCTACAAAGCACTACCAGAGCAAACAAGCTCTGTCACAAAGGATGAGTTAGGAATTGTCTCCGGAGCACTAAGAAATGTGGAAACTGCTTGTGGAACAAAAGCTTAATAGAAACAAAACACAGGAAAATTCCACAGAGAAGACTGGAGCCATCCTTCAAATAGTCAAGAAAAGCATGCCTGCCAAGCATCTTTATGAGAAAAGGTGTTGCCCTTCTCCAACATCCCCCTACAAAAGGAAGTCTGTGTGCTGAAGGGGGCATGTAAGCCAAAACCTGATGAACAACAGATGCTACCCAATAGTTTTTGCTGCAAAATCTTTGGTATAGCCTCATGCGGACCAAATGTACCCTAGCTATTACATCTTCTCTCCACCACACTTCCTCAACAGCCTTCCACAACAGCTCGATATCTCGATATGTCTCAAAGCAACAACTCTCACTTAGGACCCCTCTACACAACAGGAGTGTATGACATAAAAGGTTGCATCAGAGTGGAGCTACAGCAAATCTTGCCAGGCTGTACAAGAATAACCTGCAAGGGATGCAGCAAAAAAGTGTTCCTTGTGCCAGAATAGCCCTGTTTTATGCTCCTCTTCCACGTTGTTGAGTCATGTGGCTATGAGAGGGGCCTTGGCGGTTGGTTCCCAACTGCAGCAGGCCTTGAAATAGTATCCACTAAAATTATAATTCAAGTAGAGAAGAGAAGCAGGATTGTAATCAAAATGGTATTGTTTCTAAATCTAGTCTATGGCTATCCCTCTTGCCTAGAAACAAGTGCTATCCATCATTGCTGGCTGGAAGCCCTCTCCTGGTATACAGCACTATTTATTACCCCTGCAAGTATGGAAAGCAGTTTTCCTTAAACCTTCTTCTGTGTCTTTAGGCCAAAAAGGATCTTTGGGGCCTTTTTTTTTTTTTTTTAATCCAGAATGGAAGATAATAGCTACCAAATTCTCTAAAGTTTATTAACTAGATATTTTCTATGCCTAAAAATGTTCCTACCATGTTCTTCCCTTGCCACAATGAATTTCAAGAACCTCTAAGATGCTGGTGTAGACTTTGTGAAATTTGTGACTGCACATGCCATCCTTACATAATCATAGCTTCTAGACAAAACAGACATTCTTAAAATCCAAAAGAAGTGCTCACCTGAATGGAGGATTTCTGTGCAGGCTAGACTTGTAAGGAGAGGTGCAAGAGCAGCATTAAGGTAGTACTGCCTCTTCTGCCCCTCTGCTCTGTTAATAGTTCATGTGATGGCATTGTGCAAAAACCCCTACAAACTGTGCTGGATTCAGCCAGGACAGAGTTAACTCCCTTTACCAGGGCTGCTAGGAAGCTGTTCCTGGATGCAGAGAGCAGCACTGGTAAGTTCTTAGCTAGCACTGGGGAATGCCTGCACTGAATTCAAGGTCTTTCTCCCCTTCTGATCCTGCAGCTGCGTTCCCAGCTCTCGCTGTCTCGCTACAGGCAGTGCTGGGACACACAGTTCAGGCAGCTGACCCCAACTGACCAAGGAAGTATTTCATTCCATAGTACGTCATGCTCGGGGCAGAGGCGAGGAGGGGGTCTGGGAGCCATTATTCTTTCTCTTACGCTCTTGCTCGTTTACTTCCTGGCAC
>NW_010226150.1:0-6953 GCF_000690775.1 Eurypyga helias
TATTGCTCCTGTTTGTGGAAAGGCATGGAAAGGCAGAACTGACCCAAAGCTTTTCAGAAGTATGAGAAAAATAAAATTTTGTCACCCCAAGGATGACAAAGAAAGGGTTTTTTTATCCTCGTCACCCATGGCAGCAAAATTAAATCTTGCGTTGATTGCGTAGGGGAGGGGCAATATTGAAGCTGGGAGGCAGCAATGGTGAGGCAAAGCAGAGCCAGTGCCTGGGTAATGAGGAAAAAAGTTTTTCCAAGCAGTCTGCTGCCAGAGGTAGCCACCTACTTTGTGTCTGTCTAGGGCAGGCCCTGTCCATAAAACAGCTTTAAATGTTTATTTCGAAAGATTCATTCAGATCAGTGCAATGATGTGCACATGGGGGGGGTGGGAAGAAAACAGGTTGTGAGGAATTTGCTATGTATTTTTTTTTACACTGTGTTCTAAAAGGGAGAAAGAAAAATGCTGACAATTTCAAGAGTTGTATGTACAGTTACCAGTTATGGTAGCTGCACTTTTCCAGTGTGGGTGCCTAGCTACATTATATTTCTGTGAAGTACAGCAGCTAGAGTTGTGCAACATTTTCTGTAATATTCTTCCTGAATTCCACAGGAAAAAGAAAAAAAAAAAAAAAAAAAAAAAAAAAAAAAAAAAAAAGAAAAAAAAGAAAAGAAAGAAATGAGAGAGAGTTTTTTCTTTGCTTTTTTTCCCCATTATTTCCTAGGTGATAAATATGTCAAAACTTTTCTAAGAAAAGAAGGTGGGAGCTGACACCTAGAATTTCAGTCTCGGGTTTTATCCTGGAGGTAGGAAAGTGACAAGTAATGTGAGTGATAGCAAAAATATTTAGCAATCTCTTTCTTCCTTTTGCCAAATTATTGCTCTTTTTTCACTATTGATTTTCTGTCCAGTCACTGCTGCTGGCCTGATCTGCAAGAGCAAGAATTTATTGTTTAAGTAAATATATCCAAAATGTTTAATATTAACATTGATGGGGGAAAAAAAATCATCTTGATACAATAGGAAAGAATGTTCTTTTTATTATTAATATTTGATCTTTAGGTGGAAAAGGTGAAAGTTTTCTTTTTCCTCTGAGTAAGAAAGCATCAGCAGTTAAAGAATACAAATTCATTTGTAGATGAAAATAACACCAAGAAGTCTCAGGCGCTGCACCTTTTAAGCTGCACAGTTTCCCAGACTTAGGAACCCTTGGGAGAGGGCAATGCAGAATATGTCCTCTACTAATAAGAGTGTTGAAAGTACATCGCTGAGTAAAGAAATCTTTCAAGCATCTTAGACCCAGAGCAATTACTGAGCTCATCAAATCCATTTGTCTTGAGATGCTGAAATAAAAGTATGACAAGGATCATTAAAACACTAGTATAAGACAGTGTAGTTATTATAATACCCTCTAATATATCTTCAGAAATAAATCATGACTATTGTTGTGATGAATCTTACCTTTCTTCTGATTTAGTTATGTGTTTAACTCGAAAAGTTTTTAATTGCTCCACAGTATTTTACATTTCCTTGTATTTTTCTTTTTTTTTTTCAGATTTAATTGCTTTTTTGTCACTTTCCTTCTCTGAACAATTTTTCCCTTTTCCTGTTGCTCCATTACTTTCTCTGTTGTCGTGCATTCAGGCATGCTGTTATCCTAGAAGCGTTGTTTTGATAGAGCTGAGCACATTTTACCACTCTGCATAAAAACACATCCTCACATCCTCTCATTATTTGAACTTACATCTATTTGTGGGTATTAAGGTTGTTCTTTTGCATATTTTGTTGTCAATAAACACAATACCTAGTGTGGGGTATGTGCAATGCAAGAAATAGGGCTGACTTCTGATTAAAACTGGCTATGTATGTCTTGTTTTTATATACACATGCTATGGGGGTGGCTACAGCTACGCCTTCCTTTCCATGCATATACTTCAGCTGTTGTTACAAAAAAAAATGAGTTTTGGAAACAGGGCTAAGGGAAAAGATACCTTTGGGGTAATGTTGGAGTAGTGGATAACAAAGTTAGAGTTGAACAACAGATGACGGAGGACATGATGTAATAGTCTTCTAAAGTTAAACGCTAAAGTCATCATAGAAAATCCAAGACCAACAGAAAGCAGAATGAAGGTTTCCATTCCCATAATGCTTTTGAAATATGAAATTCTATACAAGCTTATGATACATACTGAAAATCAAAGATTATTTGCAAAATAATTATAAAAAAATTTTTGCTAAATAGTATGATTTGTTCCAGACTAAGGTGAAGCATCTGACCACTAAATGTTCCATTTAACCACTTAAAGGCAGAATTGTATCTAATTTTACATTGCAATGTAATTTTTAAGAGAAATGTGCAGTATTTATTAATAACATTTTAATGAATTATGATATTTTAAAAAGAGGCTGTATTCCAAAGATCTCGGAACCAAACCAAGAACTTTTGAGTTGAGGGATATAATTTATAGGTTTTAATGTATAGCTTTATAATGTATTGGTGTAAAAGGTTATAATGTGTAGGTTTTAATACCAGAAGGACCTATGAAACTGTGAGCAGCATTACAGATGAGGTAAAATTAAATAGAATTTAATCTTCATCTTTCTTGACACGGTGACTTTAAAATGGGAGAAGCCAGATATTCTGGTGCCAGTGCATAATGACCCTCAATTTTAAAATGTATGCCTTCTTTCTTATTTCAGTGTGTCTAGCATTATTTTATATCATTAGCTCTAATTATATTTCTCCTTTTGCTTCTGTCTGCCTAAACAGATACAATCGCTCCCCTAAAACATTTGTATTGACTGAAACTACTTTATCATATAATGAATCAGCAAAGCTCTAACCCACCTGCTTAACATAAAGGATCTTGAAATCAAAGGGACTTTAATTAAATAGATGCTTAAGGGCTTTATTGAACAGAGACCTTGAGTTGTCACATCTCAAATAGATGATAAGTTTTTTTGTTACCTGTCTACACTGTGGCTTGGCCTTATCACAGAAGGGATCAATTTGGAGTCATAGGTTTTCTGTATCACCACTACAAATAACTGAGTAAATCCTGTGTGTCTATCTCATTTTGGATTTCTTCTTTACTGCCAACGTTTATTGGTTGATTTTTATTGAGTTTAGTTTTTAAAACTACATGTAGCACTGCAGTTGTCCAACTGATCTCTCTGCTTCTTCAGATCAGAGTCATACAGCCTAAGCTGAGCATTGTTTGTGCATTATCAGTGAGAGGCCAGTTTCTGGGATGGTGAGAAATTTCATTTTTGTTTTACTTTGTGTCTCTTTTTTTCTACAGTGTAAGGGAAAAAACTATTACTGTAGAGGAAATCCTGGTACTAAACCAAAAGTTAGCTTTGAAATGGATTTTAGAGAGTGGAGAACTAATGTGAAAAGACTTGGGTCTGATCAAGAAAATTGAGAGACCAAAAATAGGCATCTGGTGCCATTTTAGAGGATGTAGGATATCTGACAGACCTATATGAAGCTGACAGATGCTATCAACCTTATGGGAGATCCATACCTTTCTTCCGTAGTAGATGGCATCCAGATTTTGCCTCCTCCTGAGATTGGATTGACTTGCCTAATATGCTTCCAAATAAATCTTCTGTCAATAATTATTTGTCCTTCAAAACCCAAGTTTCTTCTAGGAAAATATTCACAGTAGAAATACTAGCCTTCATCTGAAGCTCTCAAATTGACACCTTTACCGCATTCGTTCATATGTAAACTCAATTATAGAAAAGGTCTTTGTAGGACCTTGATGCTGTTTGTAAAATAACAACTGGCTTCAAAGCACTATTGATGCATTAAAAAGATCACAGCTGACACAACAACCTGCTTAAACAATAGAAATAAATTTTGAAAAACCTTTTATAGACTAAAAGTTCTGTGACAACTACTGCAACACAACTAGCTCTTTGTTTTGAGTTTAGCCAAATGTCATACTGAGAATGACCTTTAGCATCGCTATTTGTTTAAATGTGGCTATTTCCCGTAGCTGTCCAGCCTTATGTTTACCTTTTTCTTCCCTCCTTATTTTCTAATTTCTAGAAAAACTATGCTAAAACTTGTTGGCCTTGGTTGTATGTTCTTACTATTTTATAAATTGTTTCATTATTATGCAAGTAAGTCCAAGCACTGTGCCTGCTAATTATGAGCTCCCCTATTTTAGCTTGGGGTGAATCCTGAGAGTAATGGGCAGTTGCAAATTTGTGTACTTTATGTCACACATCTTTCACAAACTGCTTCTGCTGGGTGTTTGGAAATAGCTCACTCAGTTTCAGTCAACAGATTTTTGTCTCTGAGTGCTTTGACCAGGTTTGATTAAGGAGTGCTTCACAACACAAAATATCATAGGGAGAAAAGCCAGCTATGAAATTATTCAAGCAAGACCACAGTTACCAACCTTATTCTTCTACCATGTGATGGAATTTATTAATAAAACTTCAGCCAGGATCAAACACTCACTGTTCAATATTTACCATTACTTTCGATCAATAGGAAAGATTATTATGTGTCTGTATTTCTGATAGAAAAGAACACCTGATTAAAAATGACAGAAACCATGGATACAAAAGTATCTCGTATTCCACTGTTCCTTTTTTCCCTCTGTCCATTATCTATCTGTTCAGCTAGCCCAAGTAACCACAGGAGGATCTCCTTAAGCACTTGCTCGTGCCAGCTCAATGAATGGTTGGATGAATGGCTAAACACCGAGGGATTGACAGGGCACAAAACAGGAATCATCTAACTAGTGCCAGTGCAGACTTCCAGTGCACAATCCACCATTATTTACAGATTAGCTCAGTGAGACAGAGGGAATATGCATCTGCAAAACTATCCTTCAGTGAAGGGGTGAGTGATCCAGTATGCACATTGTGAATATTCATAACTTGGGCATGATGAACTGCATAGAAGCTGCCAAGTCATTTCAACAAGCCAGAGGACTTTTAGAAAATATTGAAGATTAGCTGTCCTCATCTCTGTTGTTACAAGGTGACTAGCTGGAGACAAGAGGCTGTGTTCTCTTCAAAGTCCCATGAAGACACCACCTTCCAAGGAATCTGTTCCATGGGAACTTGGTATTTTCTTTAAAACTTTCTAATTAGATAGTGTCAGATGCATCTCCTTCCTGAAGTTGTGGTGTGGGGTTTTTTTTTTGTGATCCACAACCACCTTCATGTTGTGCAGTAATCGGTACTTCTCTTTAGTATTAGGAAGAAACATTTTCAACTGTGACCTCAATGCGACTGATAAAATGTTTTTTTTGTGATCCACATGCCACCTTCATGTTGTGCAGTAATCAGTACTTCTCTTTAGTATTAGGAAGAAACATTTTCAACTGTGACCTCAATGCGACTGATAAAATGTGGTCTCCTTAAGCCTGTAATCACATAAAGCAATGATTTGGGGACAGAAATTGACTGTTCATGCGTCATTTTATTGGGTCATCATAAAAAAATACTGAGTAGAAACCCAGGTTTCTTGCAGAGAATATTGGGGAGGGAGTGTGTGTGTGTGTCTGTCCCAACCATCTTCAACATTTTTCTTTGTCTTTCTGTCTCAATAGTGACTTGTGGCTGTGATATAATCATAGAATCACAGAATGGTTTGGGTTGGAAAGGACCTTAAAGACCATCTAGTTCCAACCCCCTGCCATGGGCAGGGACACCTTCCACTAGACCAGGTTGCTTAAAGCCTCATCCAGCCTGGCCTTGAACACTTCCTGGGATGGGGCATCCACAGCTTCTCTGGGCAACCTGTTCCAGTGCTTCCCCATCCTCTCCGGGAAGAACTTCTTCCTGATGTGTAATCTAACCCTCCCCACTTTCAATTTAAACCCATTACCCTTTGTCCTGTCACTACAGGCCCTTGTAAAAAGTCCACACACACACACCCCTCCCCAGCTTCCTTGTCGGCCCCTTCAGGTACTGGAAGGCTGCAATAAGGTCTCCCTGGAGTCTTGGCTTGTTCAGCTTAATTGTTCATCTAATGCAACAGGAGTTACTGCAAACCTTGTACAGACTTCCTACAGTATGTAACATCTCCTCAGATGTGTGCATTTTTAATAGCACTTAATATGTGTTACCTGTTTTGTGAATATTTGTTTGCATGGTAAACTGCATCGTCTGGGATCTCACTGGTCATCCCAAGCTCACAGAGGCGGGAACTCATCAGCCTAGGCTGAGCACAGAAAGGCATACACAGGGGGTAATTATACCGTCCTTTGTAAAGCAATGGACAATGTTTCCAGTTTTGCTGATGGTCTTGTCTTGTTACTGTTACTTTAGTTATGAATAAGTTATGCTGCTTCATTTGTGCAGTATAGACACACACAAACCTATGAAGTTTTCTTTTGGGGATTCTGTGGGTTAAGCTGCCACTGCTGCAAACATAACAGTCTTAATGCCAAATCATTTTGATAGAGCATGGAATGAAGAGTGTAATGATGTTAGGTAGAAGGGCAGAATAAGTAGAAGGGGAAAAAAAAAAAATGGGCAGAGATGGAATTGAAAGGGAAGATAGGGGAAAAGAGCAAAGGATGCGACACAGTGATTATAAAACACCATCACATTGCTCTTTATCAAATGGTACTTGAAATCACTGAACATATATCACACGGTAATTAAAAAAACCCCAACAACTAAACTTATTTTATTTTTATCTCGAAATTGCTATTTTTTCCTCCTGTTATATCTGTGGGAGTCCTGTTGCTGTTTGAGGAGAACATACATATTTCCCAGTTTGAGGACTGCAATGAAACAAACAGTGGTAATTGAGTGAAATTTATCTGCCTTAAAATATAATTGGAAATATAGGAGGAATCTTTCCTCATCTACTCAATTTACTTTAATCTCTGTTCCAGCTTGTGTACATCTTCCAATACTATCAAACTATTTTTAGGGAAAAAAAAGAAATTCTTATCCCCAAAGCATTCTAAGAGCTGTAAAAATTC
>NW_010226150.1:6978-39388 GCF_000690775.1 Eurypyga helias
TGGAAGACTGATCTGTGTATCAAGGGTGCATTGCTGGTTGCTGTATGAACTTCCTAGGTTTAAATATATTAAAGCAGGGAAACAAAGCATACAGATGGCAACATCACTGCTTGTGGTTATCTTCAGGCAGGTTGAACTGATGTAATGCCACTTCTGAAAGGTTGTCACATCATATTTCCTCTTTTATTTGGAACATTTTGTTCTTTGGGGATGTTTCCATGTGCAGCATATTGTGCCTCTTTTCCTAGAGGACTTTGCTTTTCTGTACCTGTTTCAGATGGAGCCATTGCAGTTGAATAGTTATTTAACAACAGTTGGTGCTGGGTTCTGAAAACATCAGGATTTCTTTTGTCTGATCTAATAGCTACTAAATACCTAACCTAACCATGTCAGTGAATTTGGCTTTGGGAATCCACTGAGAATTTGGTTTTGTTTGAACACTTGCAGTACCTATGCACTTCCATTTTTCTGTAGACTTAAGTTGATGCTGATGTTACTTATTTTATGCATACAGTGAGTTGTTTATCTAAAATTGTTTAAAAAGGTCTCATAAAGAAATCAGTCTTATGTGAGTACCCCAATGCTTCCTGAGTTAATGACTTATTTGCTTAGAATATAATTCAGATTTTAATCTGAGAATAAAGTAATTTAGCTGATTTTAACTCCTAAAGTACTCCTCTACCCAAGAAGTTTATATCTCATGTTTATAGGAATATTTCAAAAGTATAATTTATATCAGCATTGAAGTTTATATTATGGAATATTTTATTATTTAAGGCTGACATTTTTGTAATCTATATCTTAACATTTTAAAAGGACCTTTTAGGTGTGTTTGATGTGTTTTGGTTTGTGTTTGTTCTTTTTTTTTTTCTTTAACTACTCTTAAAATGTGCAGTCTTAGCCTTTGCTTAGTCACCTTATTTGCCAAATTACAGAATAATGAGTGGTGTGGGTCAGCAAGACAGGGCACATTGGTGCTTGCACAATAGCCGTTCTGCACTGGTCACATCTACTTTTAGCACGTGTCTCCATAAGGACTGGCCACATTTACTTTTCATGTGTGCTTGGTGAAGGCAGTGCTTCTCCTAACAGTTGTCCCTGACATAATGTATTAGTTATTAAGCTGCTGCTGGCATGCTGCCTGATTTCTGTATGCTTTTGGTCTGCCTTGCTTATTTAAAACACATTTTGCTCTTAGCTTCTCAGTCGTGCCAGCACTTCTGCACTTCTGGAGTCTCAGTTCAATTATTTTTTCCACTAGTTCATTTAGCCACTCCTTTCAAGCTACTAATCAGTTTTCGTTTTACATCTAGCTGCTTCAGAAATCACTGCCTTTTGCTGTAGTGAAAATTAATTTTCCTTGGTCCTACTGCTGTCCTGGCTTCAGTCATGAATCAATATGTTACTGGAGCTAGAAATTATCACCTTTGCTGTGATTGCACAGCCGTATCTCTATGAACCACTTTCCATATGTGCCTATGGCTTCAGTTAATTTCAGGAATGTTACACTTTGACTGGAGCAAACTCAGGCTCATCAGTTATCTGGCCACCCACACTGCTCCCAAACTGTGCTCCTGGTGCCCTTGGCTTGCCAGCGCCTGGTATCCATGGCTTGTTCAGCTGCTGTGCTGAACTCTGCGTCTTGTTGCAAGGTGCAGGGGGAATGTGGCAGGAGGGCAGGTCTGTGGACATCTTGCTTTTTTTGCATAAGCCCATGTACCGCGGGAAAGGGAGGAAAGCTGTTCGTCAGTGCTATCCTGGCATTTGCAGGTAACAGTGGTCACTTCAGGCCTGAAATTAATTGGCTGCATTTCTGCATCAGCCGTGGCAGATGGGTCACAGCTGTGGCCCAGCCATACTTACTATGTCCTTTTAGCCCCATGAGGTTCTGACAAAAAGGCATCAGCAGCGTGACCCCCAGGCTTGCTGCAGCTGGCTGTGAGCACAATCTTTTTAGATGTAAATGGCAGTCTGCAACACTCCGTGCCAGAGGCTGTGCCATTCCCAATGGTCCTTTTCCTTGCATGCACACCAGTGAATCATTCCCTGAGGCCTTTTGAACAGAAGAGAAAGGAAGATGTCTGGGTGTGGGGCAGACTCCCAAGGAGGTCTGCTAGTGTGTTCCTGGCTTGAGGGGTGGGATTTCTCTGCCTTCCTTGGGAAGTGCAGTGCCAGCAACTCCTCCTGCAGCTTGCTCAACTGTCCAGCCATGACCTCTGGACTTCCTTTTCTCAGTAAAAGTTCTCACAGTCCAAGTAAAACTCAGCAAGAAGACTTCTATTGCTACATTTCTGCTGGCTGTGGGTTCTTAGAGTAGGATTTGGAGATGGTGTTCTCCCTCTGATGTGTCATGAAGAGGCCATAACAAAAAATGCCCATGTGAATCTTTCCTACAGACCAGAAAGGTCTAATTTGCTTCTCCAAATGCAGATGAACTGCCCTTTTGTACCTGGATGGTAAATCTCATTAATTCCTTCAGAAACCATGATGCTTTCCATGTACCAGTAAATTGAAGGATACCTGAGCTGGGATTTCCTGGGCCCTGGAATGGGATTGCATGTGCTGCAGAAGGGCTTAGGTGGCCCGTTAGCATGCTGTCTCACCAACTAGGGACTCCCCAGACAATTTCTGACAGTCTGGGATTTATTGTAGGTCAAGACTCATTGCCCTTTGGTAGTTTGGATCCATTCATGCTTCTGGAGAGTGATAAAATTTGATTGTATGGACATGGGCCACTCTGAGCCACCTGGCTTTAGGAACCTGACTGTTCCCTAGCTTCACAGGTGAAAAATGATCTGGGGAAAACATCCAATTTACTAGTTGTAGCCTGTATGACCAAGCAGAACCATTCTGAGACAAACATGAAACAGGAACAAATGGGAAATATCCAGAGATTCCTGAGGAATCTGTCAGTTTGTGCCAGAGGCAATCCTGAATGAGAAACAATAGGTGGACATTGTGAACTTGGATCAGGCTAACATGACAATACATATGTGGCCTAAGATATTTGTTGTGGCTTTTGTTACGTGAGGGTCTTGGCTTCAAAACATCTTTTCATATACGGTAGTTCAATCTCCTGGGACACCTTGGGCTGAAATCCATTGCCTGAATGCAACTGTTCAGACCTTCGTGGTTACAACTCCAGTCACATGAAAATATTTCGAGGTCTTGGGTTGTACCTGCTTTCTGGGTGTCTTAGAAGCAAAATGATATCCTTAATAAAATGTCACTAGATAACGTTTTGTACAGGAGCACTGTGTCCTTCACCCCCTCTACTCTCATGTGAACCTCTGTGTTCTCAGAAACTCACTGAATAAATTCAGTCTTAGTATAGTTTTAAGGACACTGATTTCAACGCAGCTTTTAAATTATAAGAGGAAAACCTTTTTTTCTTCTAAATATACTTTGAGCATTCACAAATAAGTGTTGCACATAATATTAATCTCTTGTGCCAGAAAGAATCAGAGTGCGTTGGTGTGCTCGGCCTTTTATATTTCCCTTTGATTGGCTTAATATGCCACTTTTGCCCACACAACTCAGGAGGGATCTCGCTAGTTTCCAAAAAACTGGAAAACTGTGCTGAATGCTAATTCCCCATGTGCAGATAAGAATGTACACCCTATTTGGAATTTACATCTGTGTAAGAAGAAATTTGTATTCAGCCACAGAGATGAGGGACATCAGTGTGAAAATGAAGTGAGGTTTTAACAACTAGAACTAGAGGTTTTAATAAACTATAATTAGAAGAAACTGTGAGTCTCATTTCTAGCACAAATGCCAGGGAAAACCCTTTGTTCCTTGGCATCAAACCTCCTGCCTCAATCCACAAAAGCATATACATATTTTGAAAGGGTTCTCATAGAGGATTATTAAGAACCTTAGGATATCAACTGGAGACAAGAAAGCACCCAGCAATGTCTCAGTGCCTTGCATTAGCCAATGAAAACTTCAAGTAACATACCATTATCAGGTAAATACATACTCTCACCATCACTGACTGGAAACCCGTGAAGGCAAGCAATTACCACTGTGTGTGCTGTTTGTGTTTAAGGTGTGTAATTATCTCTCCCACTCTCTACACCAATGTGCTTCACCATATTTTAAATGAGCATTTAATGACATAGAAAATCTAAAAACTATCAGAACAATTCAGTGAAAGAGTTTGATTTTGCATGTGTATTGAGAAACTTTAATCTAAAAACTGAGAAAAAAGACTTTTTTCTTTCATTAAATGTAAGATCTGAGATTTCATTTTATATTTTCCTGATATGGACACCAAACATAAAAACATGGACTAAAGGCAGAATGAACCCTGAGGGTCCACATGTTATTGTAGTTATTTTAGAAATTTCTCTGCCAACAGGAAAGCTTGTTCTGGTGAGATATAAAACATGAGCTTTCAAAAAAATTAAATGAATGTAACTTGATTTTGATGCTTAATAGAATTAACTAAACTCCAGGTTTTAATTTTGAAAGCTTTTACCTTTTTTGGTATGTCTTGCCTATGGTGAGACAGATAAAAAACAAACCAGAAATCACACAAATAATAAAATCATAATATTGTATGTAATATAAAGTAATATTTTGACTTAAGGAGGCTTAAATGGTTTGAATGGATCAACAATTTTTCAATATTCTTTCAAGCCATATTTCCAAATTTATTATTGAACTCTCTAGTACATTCTCCATTTTCACAATCATCATACTATTCCTGAATAAAATTGAATTTAGATTAATATATAAAACCCTTTTGCCACTGTAATTCAACTAACTCATAAAAAGTTGTTAAAATGTGATTTTTCTTATATGTTTCTAAAGTCATGCCTTGAATTTGAAAGTGAGTTTTAGTATCTTTAACAGTGCTGAATATTACCTTACTTTGTGTGTAGTCCTAAAGAAGTTCTTAAGATTGCTTTTGAAGGAAGACATTATTTGAAAAAGAACAAAAGAGTAAAATCCTTTTGCTTTTGCCAAAATGTATGAGCTTTACCCCCGTTACAAAAATGAGGCAAGGTCCCATTTGTAGGGCATGTGAAAAAAGTGTTATAACCTTATGCTCAGCTGGCTGGAAACATGATTAGGAACACACTTTATGAGCAAAACTGTCATTAAAAATGTAATTACCTATTATATGTTTAAATGGTTACTATGAGAACTTGGATAATATTTTTATTGGGAACGTATTTGAGTTTTGCTTATTCATGTTTGCAAATAGATTTTGAATGGATTGCAACACTTCAAAAATATTCATTGCTCAAAAGTAATTCATTGCTCAGAAGTGCTTATCAACTTGCTAGGCATTTTAGTTTTTCAGTTGAAATCTGGTGATGTTTTTCTGCAGTTAACCCTTCTTTGAAATCTGTGTTTTCCAAAAATATGGAAATACTGTTTTATTTATAAATTTTTGTGACATTTATATATGTCACAAAAGACCTCTTCTTTCCTTCTTTTGTCTTCCTTCCAGTGAAACTGGCTTCAGAGTAATTTTCATACCAACAACTTTTCTCTGATTCCACATAGCATTTGGGGAACATCTGCAATTAGGCTCAACGCCACATGGAATAGATTTGATCTCATATTATATTTCAGTCTCAGACATGTTGTGTGAGTTTAGTGTTTCATGAAGTTAGCAAGAGTTTTGTAACTATTCCCGTGTAGGCTGGTCTACACTTGGAACAAGTGGACAATGCAGATTTTACATTATAAGCACTCAAGCCAGAAGGCCACAGGGGATTTCTGTGCTAAAGCAGATGAAAGCTGGCTGTTCTGAGATTCACTTTTGAGATTTGGGTCTCATTCTGCTTAAAAACTTCATTGATGTTGACAACCCTTCCCATCTGAAGCCAAACTGTTGTTGCCTAAGTAGGGTAAAACACCGAACTGTGGAGGCAGGCCAAGCTGAAATCTTACTGATATATCTTAGATTTTCATTGTAACCTAGAAATCCATCTCTTTGCATTCCAAATTCCTCTTCTTAATTTATGTTGTTTACCAAATTGTGCTTTGTATGAGCATGTAATTGCCAGATATGGTGGTTTTTTTCTGACGTTGCTAAGGGACTTATGACTTTGTATTCCTAACCACAAGTACGCTTCAGATGGCTGAATTTCAGAACGGCTAAAAGTCAAGTCTATTTAAAATGCCTCCAGGTAGGTGCAGGAAATTGCAGTGTTCTCCAAATCACTAAAAACTCCAAACTGCTTTAAAATACCTAGGTATTTTGGCAATGTTGATGGACAGCTGGTAGGCAAATGTGAAGAAGAGAAGCAGGTTAAGCCATTAGAGAGTGAATATTTTAATATAAGACTTTATGCATTTAAAAAGTAAAGGATGATAAAATATTTCACTCAGTATAATATGTAACACTACCAATTTTCTTACTTGAGAAAAAAAAAAATCCTTAAACCACAACAGTTTTACAGAGAATAATGGCCATGGTAAATGCATGAAACTTATACTCAACAATATTTTAAATATGCTCTCTATTGTCTAGCAATAACAGTTTACATTGTTTCCTTCCAAAATGGAATAAAATTGCAATACAAACACCACACTATCAATTTTTCCCTCGCTCTAAGTTTCAAATTATTTTCAACTGTGCCTTTAATTATATTCTTACTATGTTGGACTAATTGCAAAATATACACTTAAATTTTGTTATGAGCAATTAAGTAATTGTGAACTGTGTGCACATAATTTGAATGTTTATATCAAGAAAATATAGGATGGAAAATTTGTGGATGAGGCCTGTTATATTTTGAGCGTATATTCCAGAACTGGAGCTCATTAGTGTATTTGCTCTGCTTATTTGCATGCAAAAATATAAGTGGTGGCAAAACCATTATGTAAATGGTTTAAAAAAACCCCAACCTGCTGACCTATTAGAAGTTGTAGATGTCAGTACTGTGCAGTCCATCAGCATTGCAAGAGAGCAGCCGAGGACAGGCATATTTACAGATCCCTGGAACAGTGGTCAGGTTAGAAGGAGAACTAGCTGGAACACTTTGTCTTGAACAGTTTTATTTTACAAGAAAAAAAGTTTTTCACCAGCACATTCCTTTTAATGTCATCTTCCACTTGAAAGCATTTTCCCGGTAGCCCTGGGCTTTGTACTTATATCCAGTAGGAAATTAAAATAAAAATTTTACACCAAAGGAGAACATGGCCATTTCTGAGAAAGTGTGAATTCTGAGCTGTAGTTAACGGGTGGAAGTTTTCAATGGCATGAGCAGTTAACCGTGTTTCCATGCAGCAATGAGACGTAGTTCACAGCTCTGGTGAGCACACTTGAGCTGCACTGATGAATTTGCTGGGCAGTGTGAAACTGCCATTCAGTGAGACAGTCAGTACTATTGCACCCATCCCCTGTCAGAGGGCAGGAGTGCCATGTGTAATGGACACTGATTCACTGCGTGTGGTAGGGCTATACTCAGATAAGATTTAATTCCATTTTTTCTGTGAAGATTCATTTCACTTTAGGAATGAAGTAGAACTGAGGTTAGAAGATTCATGAACTCAGAAATCCTGCACAGAATGACTTTCCATTTTGTGCCCTCATCATTTTCTCCCTGGAACAATTTTCTCTTTGCCACAGTGAATGAAGGAATCTGCAGTACAATTCTAGTTTGACTCTGTCCCTCCTTCCCTACTCTCTCTCCCACCACTGCAAGCATCCATCGTTGGGAAGATATTGTGAGATCATACCCCCCCTGAAGGGGTTCCTATTTAAGACAAAGTGTGCACAAGCTGCATACAGGAGCCAGGAAGAAAAATCATCACTGGCTTTGCCTTTTCTAAGCAATGCCTTTTCCTTTTTCTCTTTTGGTGCATGCATTCTAAATGGTACTACACTGTGCCTGCCTGCTGAAATCCTAATCAAAACTTATTGTGCATGAAATTCACTTACAGCGTATTAGGCGCCCACCTGGGCGTGCAACTAGATTCTTTGCCGGCACATCCTGTGGAAAAAAGCCTAGGGTCTGAGGGAGATTTTGTTCAGTTTTGATGACTTCCATCAAAAAAAGTTGTGTCTCTTCCAGCGGTGGATGATAGCAAACTGCCCTCCATCTCCATCAATCCTTTATTGCCTTGTGCTCCAGTTCCTGGCCAGCTGATACAGCTGACATACTGTAGCCCGATCACTGCCGAGCACCAGCTAAAGGACTGCTTTTAGGATTTGTTTCTGATAGGAACTGAACTCTTTGCTTTCTATTCCTATGGAGTATTAGGAAAAAAAGCTGAAGGGGCTTCTCCCATATTATTACACTATGACCCACAGTGCTCCCTGAAGAGCTACCTGAATGTTATATTTTGTCATCCAGACAAAACTTTCTTTTACGTTTCAATTGTTTGCCCACTGATTGTGTTGTGTTCCCTAATTGCTAGTTGCTGGGCTGCAGCAAAGTCAGGTTGTACTCTTGACACATAGAACTTAATCCTTGAGGATTCTCCTTAAAATCAATGTAACACTCAAGGGAAGTAGGGGTAGGTGATGGAGGGCCAAATAATTGCCTCTAACCGGTGTGCTTAAAACTTCTCCAGCCTTTTCTAGGGGAAAGGTTTGGAAGCTCTGAAGTCTCCAGGTCTTCTGGTCTAGTAGAGGGTGTCCCTGCCCATGGCAGGGGGGTTGGAACTAGATGGTCTTTAAGGTCCTTTCCAACCCAAACCATTCTGTGATTCTATGATGATTCTTTAGTGTTGGAAACTGGTTCAGAGTTTTTAGTGTGTTCTCCTTGAGGTCCCCTGTGCACCATGGTCACAGGGGTTACATCCCTTTTTATCAGTACTCTTCTCAAGCTGCATGGCATTGCAGCTTTTGGAGCTAGAAGCTGTTACTGTGAACAGCACAAGGAAATGATGGGGAGAGGAAATACATTTTTAATTTTGCTACTTATTCTCTGCTTACTAGCATGGTACTAATTTGCTGAAACATCATATCCAAATGCATGTAAATTCTTCCCTGTTCCCTACAGTTCTGAATGATGATTCAGATTTTGTAGTCTTACTCTCTCCTCAGAGAAGGTCTTTGGATTTCTCAGGTTTTCTTTTGTCTCAGGGATAATATTCTGCAGGCTGGCAATAGCAGAAGGACCTGCCAATTGGAAAGAACGACAAGAAGAGGGAGAAAAGGCACATTCATGTATAAAAAATGCCTGATGAGGAAACAAAAGGATAGGGAGTGTGATGCTTTTCACAAGGCTATCTGGACGTGTTCAGCAGAAATGACTGAACGCAAAAGGAAGGATACATTGTGCTGTGTTCTGGGAAGCGTGCCTATAGAGTGGTACGTGCTGGAGACATGCTTTCACAGCAAATTCTACCTGATCCTTCCGAAGCCTTCCCATCGACCGGCACATGCTCATCTGTGTCTGCTCTGCTCTGCCAGAGAGCATGCAGGCTGTACCGCTGCTCTGAACAAACGCAAACATAAACAACAAGATGAAGAAAATGCCTACCCAACACAGCAGAAATATAGTCCTGAGGGATTATTACTGTGCTTTTCTCAAAGTAGACACTTGGTCTAAATTAAAAAAATGCCTGTTGAAGTAGGACTACTCAAATCAAAATAATTATAATTCCTTTTCCACAACCTTTGCTATCTAAAATTTAAGTGCCTAGTTTAAGCAAGTCATCAGTTTCCTAAGGTCCTTTTTAAGCTGGTAAAGATATTGTTCTCTAAAGATTCCTTAATCCCACCTGTTTCACAGAGGGGTCTTGAAAGGCTAAACTAGAATAGATGCTAGATTTTCAGACAGTAAAACTGGAAGAGAATGCTAATCTCGTTTTACTCTCATATATTAGCTCAAATCAGGGTTGAAAAGAGCAGGTTGTTCAGTCTTTTGTCCAGTCAAATTTTGAATATCTTCAACTTTTATGAAGAAAAGAAATACTTTCTTCAAGGATATATGCATTACTGAATGCCTTCTGAGTTGACAACATCCAAATTGTCGTCACTGACCCTTTTGACACAGTGAAATTATCTGTTGTCTTCCATGCTAACTTTACGTTGGGCAGGACTTTCATTTAACATTGTATTCAATGACAGGGGCACATTTAAAATGTTATTAATTAATACATCAGGCACTGAGCAGATCTCTGCCTATCAGCTGGAGCTCCCTGCTGTGTTGTTTTTTGATTTTGGAATTCATTTAGAGATCATGTCTGGAAAGATATTAGAGCATCAACACCAAATCTAATTTTATTTAACAGCATTTATGATAACTTTCCAAAGCTGTATGAAAAAATTAAGAAATACATCTTATTTATCCATACACTAGGGAAAGTAATTATGCTAATTGAATATTATATGTAATACCAGTTATAACTTAGAAAAGAATGATTTGTGTGTGTGTATACGTATCCTCACACAATGAAATTTGATTTACATAATATCCAGACCCCAAAACATAACATACACCGATTTATTTTTTAATATTAGGTATTCTGTTTCAAAGTAAGGTTACTAATAAAGTGAGGCTACTGATATTATAGCACTATAATAAAAACCTAACAAATATGAGGACATGTCTTTCTTATTCATAAAGACTCATTAGAAACCTCATTGCTAGTATTGGGTCCAAGACTTCCCAGATATTTCTTAAGGATTACCATATGGAGTTTTTCTTTTGTTTAAACAAATAGTTAGATCCAAATGTACGTTAGTGTTAATTTTGTTATGAAATATTGCCTGCAATTTAAAAAGACACTGTAAACTTGCTGAAATCAGATGTTGTGTTTTACTTTAGTCGAAGGCACACCAAAATATCGCATACTGCTGAGGGGAATGGTGTGGAGTGGCAGCAGAGTCAGGCTTTCCAATCCAGTCTCAGAACTGAAGAAGCAGTCATATATCAGTCTTAGGGAGAAGTTGGTCTGTATGCCTGCCTTCTGGAAGGCCATCTTTCAGCAGTCCAGCTGATTTGATTGTGCTGGTTCAAAACATCATAACAAAACTTCAAACAATCCCTGACAAATTGTAAAACACCATAAATATACCTAGGTTCATAGAAGGAGCAGTACTGTTTCAGCATGACCGCTAAAATAGGTCTCAGCATTTACATGGATGCTATTTAATCAGTGCAAAATAAATTGAAATGAAGCTTGCCATTTCCACACTAGGATTGTGACTTGTTCCATTTAAAATCTCCGCAGTTACTTCAAGGTTTATCTTGGCAATCCACAGATAAAGTTGTCTACTTGATGAGGCTTCCTGTGTTGCCAAGAGAGAGACACACACAGAGTAAACAAGCTTCCTTGTTTAATTTAGGCAGGAAGAGTAGGGTAAATTCTCCTGAAGAGATGTCTTGCATCTTAAGGAAGGAGCCTTACACCAGACATCTAACTTTGAGATGTCAAAAATGAACTGATATGAATCACAACTCTAAAATATAAAATAGATTAGCAGATGAAATATTACACTTCTTTCTTATTGGTCATGATCACACAGTTTGATCAATACAGCAAAGATGCACATTAGTTTTCAAGCTATCTCTTTGAGCAGAGCTAGTAATTCATAAATTGCATGTTATAATCACAACTGAATTAAAAAATGGCAGCTAAGGTTTCATTCCTCCCAAACTTGCTGTACAGATGAACATTATGATCTGTATGGGTATCACAGCACCGGACAAAACAAGGACCTCAAGAGAGCTTCAGTGGGTTCCTTTGATCCATGGCAAGGCTGACCAGGTCTTGATCATTATTGTCAGATCTTCGTCTAAGCAGTTCCCAAGGATCTCCAGTGCCAGAGCCTCAACAGCTTCCCTAGGCTGATCTATTCCAGTGCTACACTACACTTACCATCAGAAAAACTTTGCTAATGTCGAATCTTAATTTTCATGCTAATTCAAGCCAATTACTTCTTGCACTATCCACCGTCACAATCAATTATTTTATTTTGCCTTTCAGCAGACTTTCATGCGTTTGAACAAAGTTGCATGCCTCTTGTATGCTTTAATTTAAATGACCCTTCAACCTTTTTTTATAGATTATGATTTCCTTACTTCTTCATTGCTCTCCTAAGGATTCTGCTCAGCTGGTCCACACCTTTCTTGAAGGACAGTGCCCGAAACTAGAGAGCGCTGAGTCCTTACTAGTGATAATCAGAGAGAAGTGATTACTTTAAGTGTTTTGCACACTGCATTTATTTTATATGTTCCCGTATAATGCTGACTCCTGTTCTAAGCCTGTATAAGACAACTGCACATTTAAAGTCTATAATGCTGAAGAAACCAAAGCCATGCAAAAAGCCATCTCATTTTTTTCCAAGACCCTTCATTTTTGTAGTATCAGGAGCTATCTAGCAGATATTGGTAGCTAGATATATAAAACAAATGCAATAATTTCAGAAACAAGTTTAAGGTTTAGACACAGCTGAGTATCTGTTCTTTGGTTGTGATTACTTGACCATGAAGCCCAACATGTGTGGTTTTTTTTCTCTCAGAGAGCAGTTAGTAATTCAAGCATTAGTAATTCAAGCATCTCCACACTGTTCTGCTTGGTATCTTGAACTGTGACCTGGGCTCACTTCCTAAATGGAAGTGCACTGCTGCCATGACTACTGCTGACGTTAGCTGCCAGGCAAGCTTAGCTTTACTATCTCAGTTATAGTGACAATAAAAAAGATCAGAGTCCAAATGTGATGCAGTGTTTACACATAAAGTATATAAGTGATTAATACAAAATAAGTATCAAGACAGAAACCCTGCAACTGGACCTTGAAGCTGCCACTATTTTGTTGACAGTACTTTTGACCTTTGAAGGATAAAGGAACAATATGTTGCAGATCCCCCTCTTCACTAGGTCCTGCCATACCTTCAGATGCTACCCAGACCAGCTCCCTCTCCCCCCACAAACACCTAGGCTGGAGCTGCTGGAGCTTTAGGACTCTATGGCCATGGGAGTTTGAAGCTGGTGCTGTTATGGCTACTGCTTCTTCCTGGGCTCATGAGAGTAAACATAATGACATGGGGTGTTCTCATTGACCAATGTAGCTGATCAAGCCCTCTTCCCTCTTTTGTCTGTGCTCTCCAACAGAAAATAAATTTAGAAGTCCTTATTTGCATAGCTTTTTAAGAGCAAGTTTAGATGCAAGTTTAAAACTGGCTTTTTTTTTTTAACTAAAAAAATCCCCCTTAGTATTAATAAATCAATAGATAGATAGATAGAACCAATCCCTTCCTGCTCACTTTTGCATATCTACATCTTGCTTAGCTATCAGTGGAATACTGGCTTTGACAAAACTAAAGCCATAACCTCTATTTTTAATTGTGTGGATATATACAGATATGTATGATATTATGTTTCGTGTTTGGATTTATACATGCTGAGAAAAATGTTTAAATAGTTACAACAGCCTATTCTGTGTAGGTAATGGACTGGATCTTCAAAAACCTGTAGATAACATAGAATCTTAGAACTCTTAACTGTAGAAGCTAAAGAATTTAAAATAAATGGGTAAGTTTTATTGCTGTTTGCCAAAATTAGTATGTTTTTGTGAGTTCTCTGTCTGGTGTCTAGCTTCTAAGGTGCCTTCAATATAATTCAGAAATGACAGTCTGCCCTTGAATATGATCAGTAATGGATCTTCATGACCTGTCACTGTACATGTGGTTGTCAATGCTCTTTGCTTTTAAACTAATAGTCTGTCTAGTTTAAAACACTAACATTCAGCCTACTTTATGAACACAATACTGAAAGTTAAAGTTTGCTTTACATAGCGCAGGAGGATACTGGGATTGTATTTAATTGAAATCAATTTGTGTTGCAGTAATTATAATTTGGTGTGTCCTTTTCTCCTGAGTCTATTTTCCTAAAGAAGGAAACATCTATAACTAGATGTTATTTTCCTATTTAAATAAATTATTAAAAATTCCCTTGAATATAATTCATGTGTGGAGCTGCAATACATTCATGTTCCCAGGCAACTTTTGTACAACTTTGCTCTGATGATGTGCATTTAATAGAGTTCCTGCTGGCAGCTAGAGGCTTTTGAACCCTCAGTGGAATGTTAGTGGTGTAACGTTATAGTAGTGGAAGTGCAATGCATCCTTTTCCTCATTAACAGAGTTCAGAAGGTTTGAACTGAGAGTTCATGTCAGCATTTGGAAGTAAAAAATTTCTGTAATGCTAATTTTCTGCAGGCTCTGTCTGCTGATGACAAAATTATTTTTTAAGCTTAAAAAAAGAAAAATCTAAGTAATCTGTAGAAGAGCAGAGCCATTTAAGGCACAGAATTTACACTTAACATAGAGAGACGAACTCTGCTGTGCAAGTGTGATACATCTGCATTCCAGGGGCTTTGGACTCATTGCACAGGCAATCTAGAATCACCTCATCCATGGTTGTATACTAGTGCTCACATGCAGTAGATAGAAGGAAGATTTCATCAGAGCTGCTGTTTCTGAATTTACAACTCATGGGAGTCAGCAGTTATTTTTAATAATGGATCTTTTTGTCTTATGTCTCTTATATGGTAAATACAATGCCAGCTTACTGAGAGGTCGGAGTATACTTATTCTTCAAAGGAAATGTGTGAGAGGCAGAATTCAAGTCTTACATTGCAGAGATGCTATTGTTGAACATATCAAAACAGTTGTTAAAATGCATGATACAAAAATCTTCCCTTTTGTTTTCTTTCAAGGACAAAGAATAAACCCAGAAGCTAGTCAGGTTACAAACAGCGAGCGTTAAAATTCAGCAAGTCTCAAGTCGGGGATCTGCTATGAGGTTTTGAAGGGCTCAGACAATGTTCTGGTGCTGGAGGGTGGAGGTTGGGGTGTCACTGGGACTGGCAGGCCAGCGGGGAAGCTGTGCAACCTGGGTGCCTCTGAGGTCGTGCAGGGGCCCAGCCCTTGGGGCAACACAGGTCTGGTCCTGTTTGCTGTTTTCTGCATGATTGACCTCACTTTCCCTTCTTCTTCTCTCTTGCTATGCCAGGCCTGTGGTGTGCCTTCTGCTGACATCAGCTGCCGCCTTGCCTTTCAAGTTTATGCACTGAGGCAAGGGGAAGAACATAAAGCTTCTTCCTCCCAGGCCTTGTGCTGTAATCTGAGGTTTGAGGATGAATGCTGTGAATTGAGACTTACTGTTCCTCTAGGTAAATAGATACGGTTTCCAAGAGTAATGCCCTGGCTTGTTGGAGTTTGTGTGTGTGTGTGTGTGTTCAGGGATTTTCTTTTTTTTAAGTTTCTACGTGATCTTAAATTAATTTTCAGTCAGGATTATCGGGGTCATTTAAAATAGTAACCAAACTGTGCTAATTACAACTTAAACATACAAAATAATTGATGTCTTGGAATCTAAACATCTAAAATAGCATGTTCCTGTTCAAGACACACTTTGAGCTTTATCTTTTTCCTGAAGGAAGACACTGAAGTAAAACCAGATCTCTTTGCCTATGTGAGCTGAAATGCTAGTAACTTTTTTCCTAAAGTGTTCCTTTGGCTTTCAGGGATCCGGTAGCCATGGCAAGTAATCTTGTCTTTTATCCTTCAATAGCTTCTGAGTAAGGTGTCCTGGAGTGGTGTCTCAGTTTTGCTATCACAGTGGCTGATGGCAGACAGCATCAGTTTTTAACTGCGCTACTGTATTAACAATTCCCATAAATTAACATAAACTTAGAGTTTTAACAATTTTACCACTTGATAAGGCTGAGGTGAAAGGGGACCTTTTCAGCAGACTGCTCTCCCACTTATTTCCCCAGAAATCCAAACACTTAGATGAAATTTAAAATTTGCTGTGGCTCTGGAGACTCAAGCTGCAGCGTAACCACTTGTCCTGTGTTTTTTTCCTACCTGCCATCGGAACAATACTTATTGTTTTCTGCTGTAGGGCTGAACTCTGACATAAGGCTGAAAGCAGTGTATGCAGGTCTAATTGCAAAATTGAAATTGTGGCAGGTGAAAGGCGAGTTGCAGCGTGGTGGCATGCCCTCGAGCTGATGAGTTCGTCCATTTCATCTCATGTTCACACCAGCGGAGATTTAAATTTGTATCTTCCAGGATGACTTCTTAACTACCACGTTATCCTGTACTGTGTGTGCAACACCTTTCGCTGAGTCTTCCAACTTTGTGGAGGCCAAATGTTCTCTAAGACAATTAAAAAAAAAATAAAAGAGTAAATACAACTTGGTTAGGATACATTTCTGAAAAAAGAGAAACCTTGATTCCAAAATCTGCTCTGAATCAAATCATGGATTTGAGCCAAGATATGTCACCTTCCAGGAAAGTGCTTTAATACTGAGTCATTTTCCTTCTCACTGGCTTAATGAATATTTAAGTAGTCCATGCAAAATGGAACAGAATCAGTGGGAGAGACTGTGAACAAAGCCCTCTAGAATACCTTACAATGTTGTAGCTAGGTCATTTTTGAGGAGACATGGCTTCAGATCCTCACAGGAAAAAGAAAGAATTACATCTGCCTCCTAGAATTTGGGTGAATATGGTTTTGTTTCCTAAGTGTGGGGATTTCCTCCCCCCCCCCCCCCCCCCAAGTGCTACCAAATGAAACATTTATAATATAAGGAAACAGGCAACTTTGGATATTTTGAAGTTAATTATTTGGACATTTAAAAACATCTAATGTGAAATTCAACCTAAATTTGTAACTAGTTTAGCTATTCTGAAAATGTTGTTTTGTTTTCCTTTTTTTTTAATCATATACATCATCTGCTTTGAAAAAAATGACCCTTTGTTTGTGTCATAACTATATGGCTTGTTTTGTTTGTATAAACCTTACGTCTGACTAAAAATAGACATTATTATCCTTTCCTAGCTACAAGTCAGGGTATTTGTTTAAGTGCTGCAGTTCTGCCTGAGTATCTCTTATTAAAAAAATGTAGAAATACATTCTGCAAACCCCTGGGACAAGCTGACAAATAGCAAGTTTGCTTTTCACATCCCTGTTGACCATAGTGGAGTCATTCAGACTTTCTCTTCATAGCAGGTAGGTCCTGCAGGGGCACCTATAAAAGACTCAAACTCACTTTATAACCTTGCATAATTAATGTGATTCACTACAATGCTTCTGTTGGGATTCATAGTTTTTGCAGATGATGTACCTTTAGAAACCTAAATGTAATGTTTCAGTGTCTCTATCCATACATTTTTAGAGCTTAATTAATGATGAACAATGCTATATGTATAATAATGCTATTTCTTAAATTATTCAATGTATTATTTTTCACATTCATCCAGTACTTTTTGTACTCAAAATTTAACATTATGCCTAAACAATAGCAACTGTTGCTATGGTATTGTTCTTGCTTATAGAAGGACATTGTCAACCATAAACTATATTTTTAACCTTCTCAGCTACTAAGGAGAAAACACCTCCTCTCTTCCTTGGTGTGTGCAAATGTATTATGTGTCTTAATGGATATTGTTAATTTGATTTTTAGGGCTAGAGTGGTTCCAGAACTGATGAATATATTTGCATAAAAATTCAGTCTTGTGCCTGTCATGGATGGGCTGTGTTCATTATTAAAATAATGAGTTCTGGAGGAATCATTCAGTGTTAAAGAATCTATCTCTTTGCACTTTCTGCCATGTTTGTTATTTGTATTCTTGTGGGAGGCACAACAAGCTGGGTGCTGACTACACATTCAGGATGAATCTGTCTGTAAAGGAACAGAGCTCACAGTCAGGCACTTGCCTCCCTGGCATGGAGAATTTCCAGTGTTCAGACAGTAATTTCAGAGTCATTGTTTTGGTTTAAAATACCAAGCTAACAAAATCCTCTTGTAAACTGAGGGTGATAAACATATTCCACAAATGTTAACCTTAAAAAAAATCCCAAAACTTCTTTTTTTTCTTTTATGAAAACTTAATTTTACAGAAAAGAGTGGTGTAACAATAAATTCTCTGACTTAGAGAAGTTTTGTTTTTTTCCTATGGTATTCTTTTTGCAATGCATTCAATAATAAAACAGATCATCAACTAAAACATCAAAATAGCTTCCATATTTTGTGACTTCATATACCAGATTATAAGGGCAATGAGAAAAACCCTGAACAGAAGGGTTTTACTGGTTACTAAAGCTTGGGGCCAGATTGAACTGTTAGGCATATGAGCATAAATCTGGAGTTATGCTCTCAAGAGCAATCAGATTACTCCAGATTTATGCTTGGCTACCTGAGATCAGCATCTGGCCAAGGATTTTTTTCTATAAGTACATTTTTGTAATTAGCACTATAAGTAAAAAAAAAATATTGAAAATGTCAGGCTGTCCAGGCTTTGATAAATACCTTGAATGACTGCAGATCTTTTTTAGGCATTTTTTATATTGAATTAAAGGGGACAGAGACCCATGGCAAACTCCAGTCTGCATTTGATTTTCTTTCAGGCTGTACCATAAGTACTAAACAAGTAAATTAAAATACTGCCTACTGTTGAACAAGAACCTTCCACCCTCCTTTCCCCATCAAGAAAAGTATATTTTCTATACCTATACACAAATGGTGGAGCAGCAGTTGTACAAAATTAACATGCAGAAAGGATAGAGATGCACCTTTTCTATAGCAAGCCATTTTGAATGAATAGTTTTTACTGGACTAATCTAGTAATATGTTTGCAGCACCATGTCTGAAATGATTTCTTTAATCCATAAAAATTTCCTTAATACATAAAAATAATTCCTTTATTCCATAAATATATAGAAATTTCCTTGCTGTGTTTCCAGATCCCCTCTATGTGATCATTTATATTGCACCATTATAACAAAAATCCTCACTGCTGGATTCTCAAACCAACCAACTCACGTCTGCAGCTTCACTTTTAGTTGGACAGAACTTATGCTTCCTCAGTTTGACAAATGTTTCCATTATGTCTTTTTTTCTCTTTCTTTGATGTTAGAATTTGTTCAATTCATCTCTATTTAATGAATTAACCACAGTTTTGCTGCTATTTTCTTCCTAATACAAACATTCTGTTTCCTAAGAGTCTGAGCTCTGTCAAAGGCATTGTATTTCTTCTTTTAGACTACACCTCATTTATTTTTTCACTATTGTGACTGGGTCTTCAAAACAGCTTGAGTTTCTTATTGTTTTTGCATTCTGAATAGCAAACAAGGGCTTTCCAGTCAGCCGATATTTTTGTTTCTCTTTCTTAATACACAAATAGGTGGAAAAAATCCTCCTCTTGTCTAGACATCCTTATCTAGGAAGACGAATTTTTAAAAATGCTTCTAATATGGGAAATAATTCCAGTCTATAGAAATTACGTTGTGGAAACTGAAAACTCCTGACAAATTAATGAAAAAAATATTTATTTGCAAAAATTCCTAGTATATGCTATATGCTTTTTGCATCTGTAAAAGGGACAGTTCATGGTGCTTGATGGTCTGATTCAGATGACTGATTATAACATAGAACTTTAAGAGATGTTTGTAAATAACCAGTTTAAGAACATTAGGAGTGTTCTTAGAGAAATTCCCGTACCTCATTGAGGACTGCTGAAGAAGTCGTGAAAGGATGTAGGTATGAAAGGGCTTAATTACAAATGTGCTTCAGAATCAAATTTAAGTAAAAACTAAAATGTTGGTTCATGTCTAAAAGAAAAGAGGAGGTAAAAAGGGAAATTATTGAGAAAGAGTCCTGATATTTGGCATTGGAAAGGGACCTGGAGACTGCAGTGAGAGTAGCTTCAATAAAGCAGAAATATTGGAAGCCAAGCTGGAAGGTAAACAGCTGCAGAAAAGAAAGCTGGTGCATTCGTTGTAGGCAGTACATCACTTGATTTTAGAGTCTGAGGGAACAGCTGGAACGAAACAGGTGTTTGAGAAAGGAGTTAGAAAGGAGTATGGAAATGAGTGGAAATGAGGGAATTTCCTGGAAGAAATTTCTGAATTTTCTGAAAGAGAAAAAAGAAATATAAGACACTGAGAGGCTGAAAAGAAAGGTGTTTGAGGGAAGAAGCCCAGAACCAAACGAAAAAAAGAGGTCAAGCTGATGTCTGGGACAGAAGAGAGGGTTAAATATCTAGTGTAGAGCTGAAAACTACTCAAAATTGCAAAGCCCTGCCAGGTTATGTCTGAAACATATGGTGTTCCCAACAACTCAGGTTTAAGGAGCAGCTCCTTAGGTTTGCCAGTTTACACTAAGAGGATCAGCTCTCAGGTTTATTGCTATCATCATGACAGAGGTTTTTAAGAGTCAGTGTTTCTGTAAAAGATACAATCACAGAGGAATTAATTAGCTCTGACAGAAGTCAGTTTGACAGTGATACTCAAGAGAATATGATAGCTAAAAGAGAAACAATGACAACAGACATAGCAAGATTATTCCTTTTGCAAAGCATTAGAAAAACTTATTCTTTGGCACATACAATGAATCAGAAAATCTTCAACCTCTTGGATGTAAAAGCTCAGCATATAACACGTCATTGCCACGCTGAGCAAAACCTGAATTTTTTAATAGTCTGTTCACAACAGGATGGATTAATGATTGGCAGAGAAACAAGGAATACAGAAAAATAATTCAGAGAATTAAAGGATCAAAGTGATTTGGCTCTGGTGAGGTAAACAAATAATTTAAAATTTGAAAGAGAAAAGGAGGATAAGACATAAGGGCAAACTCAAATATTAACTTGGAGAAAAACTAGCAAAATACGTTCTCTCTTTGCTTGTTCTTTTCTCTCTTCAACTCCTAATTCAATTGAAGGAGACTTCAAGGTTTATTTAATATACTTCAGTTTTCTAAACCCAATCAAGGATGCTATACAAGAAAAAGCTTTCACATGTGGGGTTGTTTAATATCTACAAATAATTGTTTCTAAACATGAATTGACTGAATTACAGTGTATGTGCAGTTGCACTTGAAAGTGCAATTGAAATTTCTTATATATGTAATAATTGCACATAAAAAGTCAGTCTGAAGTAGTTGCAAGGAGTAACATTTGATCATAGCTCAAAACATATTCCCATCAAATTTAATTTCTGGCAAGGGGGCTGTAAATGACATTGTAGTTAAAAATCCATATGATTACCTTGTTTTCTGCTTTCAGATGGTTTGGAATTCATGCCTCTTCAGGGAAGAGACATGTAGTAGATCTTAAAGTAAAAGCTGACATGGAGCCCACTGTAGATACATGTCCCTTTCAACAGCAATGTGTCTTGCACAATTCACGCACTCCAGCTTCGCTCATTGAATAACACAGGGAGAGTTTTGTCCTGTCATCCTTTAGCTCCATCTTAATGCTTGTCATGAGAAAGCCACACCGGAGAACCATTGATATTTCATATATTTCTGTTGAGAGATCTGCTTTCCTATCATTACTTCTTTACATCATTAGTTTGAACCTTACAAATACTGTACAGTTCTGCTTTCATTTCTGTGCTGTCAAGAGATTTCTAGGCAAATTGAATACCTTTTAATTTTAAACTCTCAGTGCCTTGCAATGGACTTATTTAGTTAACTGTTCATCTCAGCTGCGGTGTGTTGGGCAGGGCTGGCCCGAGTACATTATAGAGTACTTGTTGTCCTTCGGGTGTAAGTCTTGATACAAGCATCTTAGCTTTGTTTTGTGCAAATGATAAGCTGCCTCTGACTCTGAGCATTCATGGGTCACCAATGCATTTCCGTGAGCCTGATCTCTGCCACTGGTTTGCTGTGCCAACACAGGTAACAAGCGTCCCAGAAGAACAAGTCAGCAACAAAGTAGGTAACTAATAACCGAAGTAGCAGGGAGCGATATTCAGTGAAAACACATTCAGAACACAAACCAAAATGACTCCTAGTAGAGACTGGAGTCATCTCCTATATGGAATGATCAAAACACTCTCAGCAAGAAGTCCTCTAAGCCTCTCAGGTGTGGCAGCAAGGGTTGGATATGTGGGTCATGCTGAGAGGGTGTTAGTTCTCACCAGGATGACAGAGCAATGATACTTACAAAGCAGATAGCGACATTGGTCTCAGATGCAGATTTACCAGTGATTAGATATAAGGAATTAGATTTAAATATAAGGAACAAATTCTTCACAGAAAGGGTGGTGAGGCACTGGAACAGGTTGCCCAGAGAAGCTGTGGATGCCCCATCCCTGGAAGTGTTCAAGGCCAGGCTGGATGAGGCTTTGAGCAACCTGGTCTAGTGGAAGGTGTCCCTGCCCATGGCAGGGGGGTTGGGACTAGATGGTCTTTAAGGTCCCTGCCAACCCAAACCATTCTATGATTCTATTCTATGAGCCTATGATCATAAAACCTGCCTTTGATAGATATTTCTGTAGTCAGTAATGTTAATTCTTCTTGTACATTCTCCCTTAGCTGCTATTAGCAGCAAATTATCTTTTTTCACCTTAGGAAAGAATGAAGTTCTTGAAAGTGTGTTGACTTGAGTTTTATGTTACAGTGGATTTTTTGAGGATTTATCTATTGCAAATTGCAGAGTTATTTGAATGTGAATCTGTTTCTTTTCCAAGTTTGGAAGCATTTGGATCTCAGTACTGCATAATTACTTAGTGAAACACTGGGTGACAGAAAGTTACTAAAATGAGACTGTTGCTTTTTTTTTTTTTCCCCCCTAAAACTATCACAGATCAAATTACATGTTATGAGTGGGAAGGAGGGAAGAGGGAAAAGAAAAACAGAGTTATGATATTAGACCTGTGAAGAAAGTAGAGCACTTCTGACAGAGAAAGCGGAGGAAGTTTAGAGACAAGTTAATGCAAAAAAAAGAGAAAAGATTATTATTGGATGTTAGTTTCTCTCTCACTATGTGCTTTAGTTGATCAAAAAAATGGTTTGCAGATAGAGGCTCTTAAAAAAGATTGGTAATACTGATCATAAAAAATGAATTTCTTGGATATAAAGATTGTCTTTGGTCCAAAAATCAGATTGAAAATTAAATTATAGAAAGCAGTAATATAGCTAGATAATTGCTAATATGCTCAGATGAGATAGCAGATAAGAGAAAATTATTCGGTGAGAAAATGACAATAGTATATAGAAAAACACTTTTAAAAGTCGTCACTGTTTTTATTGTCTACAGAAGATAAAACCATCTTTTAAGAAAATTATCAGATTTTCTGGCATATGAATTAAATAATGGTGAGATAACAAAGAGCTTGCATAAAGACTTACTTAAAATCTTACTGCATAGAGAAAAAGCCTAAATATATTACTGTCACCCTCAAAGCTAAAAATTATTATTTGTCTCTAATTTCTGTCAAGATGCCTTAAATTACCAACAGTTAAGTGATTTTATCATATTTTTCTTTACAATACCTGGAAGTAGATAGAAATGAGAAGACAGTAACTCTTCTGGACAGAGCTCAGGGGGCAGTTGAGCCCAGGCCTGGTGAAGGTTCTGGCTACAGTAGTCTGAAGCCATGTGGCTGGGATGTGCTGTCTCCTGACATGGGCCAATGGACCTGATGGCAGTGGAGTTGCCCTCTCTTGCTGTAGCTACAGCTTGCAGCTTTAGCCCCAGCAATAGGATTCATCTTCTTCCCCTTTGCTTTGTAAGACTTACGACCTGATGCTGGGGCTGCAACTAGAAACTGGAGTTTAGGATTGAAAAAGGAGGGGCAGAGAAAGATCCTGTCACTCCCTGCCACTGTGAATCTGCCTGTGACACCATAGCCAGGTGAGGTTAAGACACCTTGTCGTGGTTTAGCCCTGTCTGGCAGTTAAGCACCACAAGTCACTCTACCACTCCACCACCCACCTTCCCCCCCACCCCAACTCCCAGCTGAAATTAAACATCTACATGGTTGCTATGTATCTAAGCTCCTTTTGTAGTCAGTAGAAATCCAGACAACATTCAGCAGAGCATCTGCCTAGGCTTTGTTGGCTGCACCGTGGTTTCGTCCTATTGCCAGGGACACACTACTTAAAAATGCAAAGCAGTTTTTTATTGTTGATTGTGTGCATTAGATGGTTACAGCTAATGACTTCCTAGGGTAAGCATTACTATGCTCTCTATTTCCACTAAGACAGCAACGGGTCTTTGATGACCAGCAATCATAATTCAGGAAGGGAGGAGTGGATATCTGCTGTTCCCTGAATGGGCTGATCCTTGTTTCTGATTTGCCATCTCCTGACTCCCAGCTGTTTCACTAAAGTGAAATATGTTTTCCTGTTCACATTTTTTCTCTTGAGTTGTGGTCTACGCACATTCTCACAGTTCTTCCTTATAGTTTAGTGGTATCCTCAGAAATCTGAGCTGATCTTATTGCCATGGGGTTGTGTCAAAACTACACCTGGAGTGCAGGTAGACAGACAGCTGAGGAGGTAGGCAGGAGGAAGGAAACATCTAGGCGATCCAGGACATCCACTATAAGTGGGCAGACACAGCATTGCTCCTGTGGGGAATTGCACCCTCTGGAGCAGAAGCTGAAGGCAAAGTAGGACACTGGACCTAGCTTTAGATGTCAGGTTGGAGGCAACGGAATCCAGTCCTACACAAGATAGATGTAAACACCTAGTGCACCTGTAGACACCTACATGTGGATGCTTAATTGTAGGGATCTTAATCTTGAACTGAAGCCCTAGCTGCTTAGCTTAGAACAGTCACTCAGATGCTCAGTAGCCTAAATTGGGTGATATGTATTCAGGCCGTGAAGACCAAGATGATGATTTTGCTGTGGAGAGGCTATAACCCCAAACCATTAACTCAATCCAAATGCATCACTTCTTGTCTGTCACATTAGACACTGCTTTACTTAATGTGTAGCAGACTCTGCTTATTTCATTTATTCTGGACATCCTAGATATTCATATGTTGAACTAGCATTTGCACAGACTTTCCAGGATAATGTGGAGTTATTCCACTCTATGCACTCTAAAATGATTTGCCTTCTCTTTCTGAGTCCAGCAGCTGTTTTCTTCCATATCTCTGTCTTTGCAGTTGTTATTAGTGAAATGATCTATCTATTTATTTATTGTGAAAGACTGTCTCCTTAATGTAAGACTACCATTTACGATGCTTGCCATTGGCAGTAGGTTCTCCTGGCACTAAAAATCCATACCCAGTAAGATGCTGGGTGCAATGGATGTAGACAAAACACGGAAAATAGAAAAGGTGGTGTGGTAATTATATTTTCATTCAAAATATAAAAAGTGGGTTTTGAACAGAAATTAGAAGAATACTGTATGTCCCTATAGCTGTGAATAGAAGAATATTCGCAGGGAACATGTTGCACTTACGTATTAAGGCTTAGTGTATCTTTAAACTGAGCTGGGAGGAGACATGCTACAAACCAGTTCGTATTGAGCTTGACTAATTTTATGGACTGCATTGCATAATGGTTGATTTCTTTGCCAAATAAAATATAAATTTAAATGTAACTCTCTGTGTTTGCTAGCTCAAGGACCTGAGGTGAGCCTTTTTAATTGTTTTGTATAGGTTGCTTGGATACCTAATAAAACTCTCTGGCACAGCTACAACTTCCCATTTCTTGCAATTGAATGGACAGCAGTGAGTATTTAAACAAAATTGCAGGGCTTCTTATGCTTAAAAATATTTAAAAAACAATTCAGAGCCTTGGCACTAGTTCTGATAACTGCTAACAAGAAGTAAATGGAATTTTACACTACCAGATAAGGTATAATATGAAAAAATTACAATGCTAACTAAAATTGAAGTATTTACAAAGTGCTCAGGAGGATTTAGTGGTGCAGGCATCATCTGCCTGAAAAGCTCTTCTTGGTTATGTTTCTCTCCATAGGGAACAAGAGTGAAGGAACTGTTTGTCTGTAAATGCTGCTTTGTTAGCATCATGTGAGTTTGTGCTTATACTGAGTCCAGCCCAGAATATAGAATCTATCTGGGGATTTTGGGGGTTTGGTATCAGCCTGAGCAGGTGCTTCATTAATTTTCAGTAGTGCTTGCTTGGTATCGTCTGTTGTATTATACTGGCAATGGTATTATCTGCGACTTGTTTCCTTTCTCCTTGCTGCAGCACTGCCTGTGTTCCAGGGCAGGGAGCCTGTCCTTCAAGATCTTATTTGCTTCTAAAGTGTGTTTCCTCCCACACTTGTCATACATGGCAGAAAACTGAAAAGTATTTTGCCCTTTCGTATTTGTGAACCTGGTTATGCATTAGGGATGTAATGAACAATTAGCAAGGAAATAACTTGTCACAACAAAGCAAGTGTTTGGGGTTTTTCTGTCTTCTTCAGTTTTCAGGAAAGGTACAGCATGGGACAGCATAATTCTAATAAAATCCAGTTAGCTTATGGGTTTTTTTTTTTTGTCTATTTTCCCTTCTGTCAGCCCACCACAAACATTGATATTTCAGTGATGTCTGAAAAGAAATTATGGCATTCCAAGCAAGTGTGTAGGTTTTTCTGGATCTGTGCAGAGGAGATTTTTAAAGAAGCTAACACAGAAGGTCAGAAAAAGGATCTCACATTTCACAAAAGCGAATCAGAAATTGGCTATCCTAGACAACCTATGGAAAAAAATTCTTCCATATTACCAACTTGCAAGCTTCACTTTGCAGAAGTGTAAGAAGAATCTGGAAAGATGTTGGCAAGTGGTAGTAAAAGTACATCTTGACAGCTTAGCTGTAGACCTTCAAGCTTATTGTCTGCCTGCCTCTCCTGAAGCTTGGGACTCACTGAAGTGGAAGACAAGAACATTGTCACCTTTTTCCCTTTGCTGGAATAGACAGCTGCTGGGCACAGGAATGATGGAGTATGAACTGAAGGCCACTATTAGAAAACCTAAAAAACTCTATAAAACTCCCTGACACACACACCCTGTCCCATCTTCACCCTCTCACATATATTTCCCCATCCGTGTGACATTCTCCCAGAGAAAAGGAAGTTACAGAAACAAAGCTGTTTTCTGGTGACTTGCCATTC
Source organism: Eurypyga helias (assembly GCF_000690775.1). Classification (NCBI taxonomy): domain Eukaryota; kingdom Metazoa; phylum Chordata; class Aves; order Eurypygiformes; family Eurypygidae; genus Eurypyga; species Eurypyga helias. Next base: position 33,779 of record NW_010226150.1, read on the forward strand.
TTGTAAGTATTGTTTAGACAATAAATTGTTTGGCTGCAAATGGTGACAAAATTCTGTTTTGATAGCAAACTATAAACATGATGTGCTGGTTTTAGTTGGGATAGAGTTAATTCTCCTCACAGTAGCTTGGGTGAGACTGTGTCTTGGATTTGTTCTGAGAAAAAATATTGATAACACACTAAAGTTTTTAGTTGTTGCTAAGCGATGTTTATACCAAGTCAAGGACTTTTCAGTTTCTGATCCTGTCCCTGTGTTCCCAGTTTCTTCTCTACAAGGAGCTAGGAGGGGACACTCCAGCTGGACAGCCTGGACAGCTGATCCAAACTGACCAAAGAAATAGTTCATTCCATAAAATGTTATGCTCAGTATGTAAGTTGGGGGTGGGCTGGGGGCAATGTTAACTTTCTTGTTCAGTCTCTCTCTCATTCAGTTGCACTCTCACTGGTTGGGACTTGCTCTGACTCTAGTGCAATACCTCTCTCTGGCTTGGCCTGGTTCTCCAACTCTGGCTCTCATTACTCAGGACCTGGTTAGCCATTGGTTGGCAAGTGGTGAACAGTTGTATTGTTGGGTTTATTTTGCATTATGCTTATTACATATTATTATTATTATTATTATTTTCATTACATATTAGTAATAGTAGTAGTAGTTTTATTAGAATTGTTAGTATTATTGGTATTGGTTATTATTAGTAGTATCAGTATTTTACTTAATTTATTTTCAATTATTAAATTGTTCTTATCTCAACCCATGAGTTTCCTTGTCTTTTCCTCTGATTCTCCTCCTCCATTGGGGGTGGTGGAGGTGAGTGAGAGTCTGTGTTCTTTATTGCTAGCTGGGATTAAACCACGACACATGAAAAGGAGGGCTTTAACTAATAAAGCAATTTTTAAGGAAAAAAAGAAACAAAGAAAAGATTTTGTGTTTGCAAGAAGTCATAAATCCTGTAAGCTGTGGCCACTTGGCTTGCATATTTTTTTTTATATATACTTTATGCTGCATTCTAGCAGTGAAACTAATATGTCAAATTTCATTAAGAGGCTGGGTAATTAAGAATGTAGCAATGTAAAATACATTTCCACTGTAAATTAACTGATTTAGGTCCTGGCTGCTATCCAGAAAATCACCACAGCTTGGCAACAGAGTGGAAAATTTACATTCTCTGTGACTGAAAGTCAGAAAAAAATATTAAGGTTAATTCAAGATCATTTTGGTAACTTAGAAGACAAAATTTTACTTGTCCCTAGAAACACTGAACATTTTTTGTGGAAAGTAATAATACTAGGTTTTGTCAATACATTTTTTCTGTAAAAAAATCAGTTAATGATATGTGAATACAACAGAATTTGTTGTTAATTTTTATAGAAAGACAATGTCCATATAGTGTGTATATAAAAAGGCAGTGTCCATGTAGAGCACTGCCTTAAATACTGCTAGCATAGAATACATACTGGGAAATTTAGGTTCCACGATGCAGTCAATAATTCATAAACCTCCCTGAATTTAAACCCTAGGTCTTCAGAAGGAAGGATGCGGCTTTAAAATAACTTTCAGAAAATGCCACATGATTAATAATATCCCAATGAATATTTATGAGCTATGGTATGAAGGAGATCACTTGATGTCTCTAATATGCAATAAAAATAGAGTAAATTAAGTATTGGACATTAGGTCTGAATGTATATAAAAGGAATCAATTTCTGTCTTTCAACAGTGCAATCCATGGTTTTTTTCATTTGAATGAATGAAGTTATATTTATGTTTAAGTAACGTGAGTGCAAAATTAGTACTTGGTATTAAAAAGATCCTCAGTGTTAAAAATACTTTGAATAGATGGCAGAAAATCCATAGTCATAGCTCAAAATAAGATGAGGTAGCAATGAGAAGTTGGTTATTAGCACAGGAAATCATTAAAATACTAAGCAAGTAGGTATTCTTCTAGCATTCGCACATCAGAGAGCGACAGTCATAGATGCATAGCTTTTAACAAAATGTTTTCCTCCTTCCAAAAAGCCCTTCCGGTCCAACACAGACTTAAATGACAGCATAAAGGTATGAGTATTTGCTTCCTGGAAAAATATATATTTAACTTGCTAATGTTAAAGAAATTTATGTGGCCACGACACTATTTTAATGCAGAGGAAAATTTCTCAATAACTGTAGTCAGATAAGCGAAGTAACAAATTGAAGTGTTTGCAGTAAGCAGCGTTAGATAACCAAGCTACTGTGGTAGTCAAGTGTTCAGGTGGTACTTCTGGAGGGCTATGTCCAGCTCTGGGCTTCCCAGTACCTACGTACATGACATATGGATAAGACAAAAGGACTCAAATATGGCCTGGAGGTTCACTGAGCTGCCAGGCTGAGAGAGTTGTGATCAGTGGCATGAAGCCCAGGCAGAGGCCCGTCGCTTGTGGTGTACCACAGCATCTGAAACTTGCACCAGTACTGTTTAACATCTTTATTAATGGTCTGGATGATGGAATCCTCAGCAAATTTGCAGATGGTACAAAACTGGGAGGAGTAATAAAGTTCTGAGGGACGTCAACAGGCTGGAGAAATTGGCCAGAAGGGGCCTCATGAAGTTCAGCAAAGGGAAATGCGAAGTCCTGCACCTGGGGAGGAACACCATCACGTGCTGGAGGCCACCCAGCTGGAAAGCAGCTTGACAGAAAAGAACTTGGGAGTTTTAGTGGACAAGCGGACCATGAGCCAGCAATGTGCTGCAAAGAAGGCTTGAGGGAGGTTCTTATCACTGTAAACACCTGTTGGGAGACAGCAAAGAAAACAGAGCCAGACTCTTCTCTGTGGGGCCCAGTGACTGGACAGGAGGCAATGGGCACAAAGTGCAATACAGCATGTGGCTGCCCTGGGATACAGTTAAATGTTGTGATTATCCCTCTTTTATTGCTGTCAGCCTTACAACTCTGACCCACACTCTACTCTGTTCACTGCACTGAGGGTAATGTCTGTCATTCATCAAGACCCGCTCCTCCAGCCGTGGGTCAGATCGAGCAAGGGCACCTACAGCTTTGCTTTGGTACCTACTCTTCCTGCCCACCCATGCCAGCCGGACTTCCTCACTAGTACCATATCCAGCCATACCACCACCTGCTGTCTGCTGCGGGAAGACTACAGCAACTAGATGAGCAATAGGAAAAAAAAAAGGTTGTGCACGCATCTAGCCAACTTTCCAGATCACTTGTCTGTGGGATCTGTTTGTTGTGGTGTTGTGTTGTGCAGGCTGGCAGCCCTGATGTCATTGTGACCGAGCCAGAGAAAACTGATTTATTTCTGTGGGAGAAAGAAGGAATGCCACAGGTGGATGTATTTAGGACAACATGTTAAGAAAAAACACAGCCTATGGCTGCAGTGAATTCTGTGTATTAAGGAATGCAACGCAATATTTTTTATATTAGGGATATTTAGAACATTACATATAGTATGTGTGAACTTCGTTTACTGCTGTATAATTTTATAGGAATCTGTTGTATCTTTCAGTGATTTGAAGTTCTATCGACCTTGTAAAAAGTCACAAATAAAATGCAAAATACAGATCCGTGGTGTATGATAAGGTTCAGACCTTCAACTGAAGTTGACCAGCATAGTTTCAAACAATACCAGATATATTGGTTCCTAAAACTATATCTAGGAATTAATACATTTATAAAAAATAATTCTGCAAGCGTATTCTGAACCAAATTATTGAAAATGGTCCATATATTCATACAGGAAAAATTAGTTACTGTGTAACACTTCCAAGTAAATATATCTTCACATTATTTCCTTCCTCTAATAATTGTCTCAAGGCATTTAATAGTCACAATGAATTAAATTTGACTGTTCTGCAGTTTACAGTCTGTGCTGTAGTGGCCAGTGGTCTGCATTGATCATGTGGGGCTAGATCCTTGAAAACTACTTATGTTTTCATAAAGCTTAGGTAAAGTAAACATTCTTTTTTGGTTTCTGCCAGCTAAATTACATCTAAAATGCTGTTAAATGGTATCCCAATTTTGTAAGTAACTAATGTGGCAGACAGGGTATGTGATTTAAGGCCAGACAGGGAAATCATCTAGGAATAGGAAGAGATACATCTGCAACTTACACATACAATGCAGCATGGAAAAAATTGAGAAACTCTATGTATATGGGCTATATTTTGAATGTAATGTAACTTTGAATCAATTGCTTTGTTATTAGCTTAACTTCCTTCTTATTTAAAGTAACACAATGTGGTGATTAATGAGGATAGCTATTCTAGTCCTTGTCTTTCTTTTACTGGTGAGCTTGATGGAGTTTTTTGATCAAAAGAGATATACTGCATATCCAGAAAATCAAAATATAACATAAGCCATCTGATGAATTATTCTTTAGAAATCTTTAACATTTTTAAGTTCATCTGATGCATAGGCAGGGCAAACAATGATAAATTGAAATTCTTGCTGCCTCCCTAGGTTGTTTGCAAGGACAATACTTGTTTTTTCCTTTGGAGGTTTCATGCTCACATTATTTCAGTGGCAAAGGAACTGCATTGTCTTAATATAAATACATAATGAATTTAAAGATTTTTGCTCCTACTTATAAGGTCTCTTACAGTCATGCCCAATTTTATCTGTATGATTACATTCATTTGTGCTCAAAGCATAAACTTCTGTCTAACTTGATCTTGAGAGAAGATTAGTTTTTAATCTGTTTACAGAACTCAGTTCACTCAGATGAGTTGCTCACAAAGTTCTAAGTTTAAATAAAAATTTAATAGGTTTATAATCGGCTGTCCTTTCTAACTACATTGCAGAGTTGACTGGGGGATTGCTTTTTTGACTAAACAAAATCAGTATTACCTTGGAAAACAGCTGCTTTGTTGATGCTGAGGGTCTGTGTGCTGCCGTCTGATGCAGGTGGGTGCACTGCACTGACTGCTGCAGGAGACAGAAGAGCAGAGTGTTTGTGTCCTCAGAAGAGCAGATGGAACTTCTTGCTGTGGCAGCATTCCTTGAAACAACCTGTTCATTCTCACAAGCTCTCATTTTGCATTTCATTGTTATAATCTAACCATGGAGCTTTGAAGGCTGTCTGCACATCTTAGGTATAGCCCAAGGCTTCGTCATACATTAGAGGGAAATCCAGGGGACAGCTGCAATTTAGCTTTCTTTGCCCTCTGAGGGAGGAGTAATAGAGTTACTAATTTCTTGTTTTATGAAATCTGTGGGAAAATGAATCTGTTTTCTCCCTCTGAATTGTGTACTTGTCCTTTGAAGATGTACTGGTTTTGGTTGGGATAGAGTTTATTTTCTTCACAGTCCCTAGTATGACGCTGTGTGTTGGATTTGTGCTGAGAAGAATATTGATAACACACTAATGTTTTTAGTTGTTGCTGAGCAATGTTTATATCAAGCCAAGGACTTTCTCAGTTTCTGACACCACACGTGTTCCCAGCTTCTTCTCTACAAGAAGGTTGGAGGGTACACAGCCAGGACAGCTGACCCAAACTGACCAAAGGGGTATTTCATGCCATCAAATGTCATACTCAGTATATGAGTTGGGAGGAGTTGTCTGGGAGGGGAAATCGCTGCTCATGGACTAACTGTGCATTGGTTGGCCAGTGGTGAGCAG